>NC_091951.1:99436036-99736036 GCF_031021105.1 Erythrolamprus reginae
CTTACTTACTTACTTACTTACTTACTTACTTACTTACTTACTTACTTACTTAAAAAGACTTACTAGCCACCTACCATAACATTAGGCACCTCATAGAATAACATTGAAAGCTGTTGAAAAATAAACAGGACATCCTTGAAGAACAAAGGAAAGCCATCAGCTCTAGAGACCAGGAAAAGTCTAACTGATAAAAATACTGAACTTGAAGACTTAGTTTTAAACTTCGAATAAAATGTTGGATTAACTTTTAAAAGTAGAATTTGAGAAGCTATCTCCTGGAAGGAAGATATTGTGGATGCTTACATTACTATTTTGTTCCACAATGATGGTTGCTGTTTGAGAATCTTTGTCAGCCGACACAATGGGGAATAGATGTGGACCAACAAAGCCAAGTACTAGAATGTGTATCACAATGGTGAGCAACCTTTGTGTAAAGACGGCCTGTACTTGGCATGGAGAGATTGCCCTCCTGTTAACTTGGATTGGACCAGGACAAAAACAATTTGGTTACAATAACGTAAGTAAAATTAAACATAGGTTAAATTAAATTAAACCAATAATGTGATTGTAGTTTTGGGTGAAAAACTGGGATCCATAACCACAGCTTTGAGGCCATAGACCCGAGATGGTGAACCTGGCCACAGGTGGCACGTGGAGCCGTATTTGCCAGCATGGGAGCCATTGCTGTAAATCAGCTCTAGCCATATACACCCCACCCCTCCCAGGAGTCACCATGGCCTGTTTTGAGGTAATTAAAGGGCTCATGTGCAGGCTCTGGGAGGCTATTTCCAGCCTCCAGAGGGCCTCTGGAGGCTGGGGAGGCCAAAAAAGCAGGACTTCCGGTCCAACTGGAACAGGAAACAGGACATTTCTGGCCTTTGGAGGGTTTCCGGGGGGGGGGGGGGAGGCCATTTTTGCCCACCTCAGAGTCCTAAGAAGCCTTGGGAAGGCAAAAAACAGGATTTCCGGTCCCACCAAAAGTTGGGGAACAGGCTCCAGAAGGCCTCCAAGGGGCTTTGGGGAGGCTGTTTTCACTCTCCCCAGGCTCCTATCAAGCCTCTGGAGCCTGAGGAGGGTGAAAAATCCAGTGCCATCATGTACCAAAAGCGGGGGAGTGCAGGAGGTTTGTATGTGCATGCGCAAGGATGCCTTGGGTGCGGGCATGCCCACGTACGGACTCTCCACACTCCCCCCACCCACTTTTGGCACATGACGGCAAGAAGGTTAGCCATCACTGCCATAGACTGAGCTTCCATTGCTGTAGAGCAGGGGCAGGCAAAGTTGGCTCTTCTATGACATGTGGACTTCAGTTCCCAGAATTCCTGCGCTAGCATGATTGGCTCAGGAATTCTGGGAGTTGAAGTCCACATGTCATAGAAGAGCCACCTTTGCCTACCCCTGCTCTAGAGCAAGGGAGTCAAACATGCGTCGTCATGGCGGCATCACCTGACATTTCCCCTTCACTAAACTGGACGTGGGTGTGGCTAGAGCGTGACGCACCCAGCCTGTGGACCAGGAGTTTGGCAACCCTGCTCTAGAGCAACCTTGTCAGTTATAGCAAGTTGTCAAACGTGGCTTTCTCCAGAGGGATTTTCTTTTGTCGGCCCAAATGAGTGTTAATTACTTTAATGCCCTGGCTGGCTATAGGTCCCAACTCTTAAGTCAGTATACGTACCTTCCTTCCAGGATGAGTAGATGGAATTCTCCTCCATTAGGGGCTGAGGGCTTGAGGTGCTTCCAACTGAACTGGACTGGGAAGGTCTTCTCTGGATGCATCCGAGGAAAAGTGGAAAAAATGAGAGGGATCCTCAGACAATGAGCGTATAAAAGCAAAATTGCAGCATTTGAATGGCCCTTCTTTATCACAACTTTACCACACCTTTTGTGTCGCCATATCCAGCAACCCTTGTGCAACTTATTATTTGATATGTTTACAGCCCATTTGCCTCCAAAATTTCAAGACCCTCTATCTCAGTGATGGTGAAGCTTTTTTTTCTTGGGTGCTGAAAGCACATGCACACATGCTATGGCACATGCTTCACTGCCCACACCAGTGATGGGCTACTATGGGTACCGTCGGTACACAGTACCGGTAGCAAAATTTGGAGCTCCACTCCAGAGCACCCAATTTATAATAATAATAATAATTTATTAGATTTGTATGGCGCCCCTCTCCGAAGATTCAATTTGCACTGAAAATGTTGAAAGAAAATGCAGAAGCCACGGCCACCGTATGGTAGTAAAAAAATTTTGGTAGCCCATCAACTGGTCCACACCCATAATTCAATACTGTCCTGCCTCCCATGCATGTCCACATGATCCCCTCCACCCAAATTCTCAACTTCAGGTGGGCCCGGTAGCTCCATTTTTTACCCTCCCTAGGCTCTAGAGTCTTCCCTAATGACTGGGTAAGGCGAAAACGCCCTCTCCCACCCCCCAGAGGCCGAAAAAATCATCCCAGAGCCTCCACGTGAACCAAAAATCGGCTGGCTGGCGCACACGCGCATGCTGGAGCTGAACTAGGACAAGGGCTCATGTGCTGGCAGATATGGCTCCATAGGTTCACCATCACTGCTCTATCTGTTGTTTCCCCCCACCAATAAAATAAGCTGCCTGAGATCATTGAGATCAGTACTGATTTGAAACTGGTCTCCATGGTCTTAATGCAATACCCTGACTACTTTGCTACACTGGATCTCAAACTTTATCAGTCCAGTATGCAATTCATTTATGGCTTGTAAGAGCCATGGGGGCACAGTGGTTAAAATGCAGCACTGCAGGCTAAATTCTGCCAGCTGCCAGCAGTTTGATTCTCACCAGCTCAAGGTTGACTCAGCCTTCCATTTTTCCAAGGTGGGTGAAATGAGAACCCAGATTGTTGAGGGTAAATCCAATAAATAAATAAATAAATACGCTGACTCTTAAGAGTAAACCACTTAGAGAGGGCTGTAAAGCACCGTGAAGCGATATACAAGTCTAAGTGCTATTGCTATTGTATGGCTAACCTTTGGGCATGAGAAATCATCCTATAATTCAGTTCGAGCAGATGCAAGTGAATGCTATTTAGTTACACACGGAATTGATCAATACCTGAAAAGCGAGTTGGCAGATGAATTCAATCCATTCGTTCGGTTGATCTGCCGCGAACGTCCAGTTGCGTTCCAGCATGCACAAGCAGAACGGCACAGTGTCCTTGGGGGAGCTCTGATCTTCAGCTCTTTCCACAGAGACACAGTCCGAGAGGCGAATCACTTTACGTTCCCCTTTTCTCAGGGTTGCTTTTCCTGCTGCAACACTATCACGCGCTTCAAAGTACTCAAGGCGGGCAACGCCAAAGGGACTGTCAGCAAAAATTTGGACCCATACTTTCCGCCAAGTCTTCTGTGAATGGAGGCAAAGGGATGGGGGAATGAAGCAACTCAGGAAACAATCCAATGGCAGTCAAAATATTTGCACACACAAGGAAGGAATAAGAGAGTAAGTTTGGAGTAGCTGCACAGAAACAGAGGGAAAATATGATTCTGCTGCTACTGAGCTACTCACAGAAGTAGGAGCCAATGTATAGAAGCAAAGCACTTTCATTACTCCATAGTTGCTCTTGTTACATTTATAATAAGCATAGAAGGTATTTTGTATAATATCAGTATCAGGCCTACTAAAAAAATAGAATAGAATAGAATAGAATAGAATAGGATTTTTATTACCAAGTTTGATTGGACACACCAATTGTCTTGGTGCACTTGGTATATAGGGTAATAACATCAAGTCAGTCACAACTTTTTACTTTTACATTATAGTTTGAACTAGCCGTTTCTAAAACAACAAAATCTAACCAGTAAAATCCAAAATCAAAGTTTCAGTTTTTTTCTACTTCAAGCACGAAGTCCAGAAAACAGTTTCCAAGTGGAAACCGCAAGTGTTTGTGGATTTTTTTTCCTCCCTTGATTAAAGCAGTTGATAGAAATGCAAATTTCTAATCCTTTTGGGATTAAAAAAAAAGCCTGCAGACTTGATAGTGAGTAATGGTTTCAGGGCCCTCAGCTATTGTTTCTTGGACCAGCTCATCCTCAACCAGTGCTGTCCCTTCCCCTTTGCCACTGCATTTCATGGTCTGAGATCAGCGATTGAGCAAGTGAAATATGGTAATTTCCATTACGCAAGTCAGATATGTAATTTCTTCGAAAAAAGGCCAAAGGGAGGTGTGTGCACTGTTTTTCCTTAAATGGATTGTCTTTAAAATATAAAATAGCCCAGATTCAATAGTCAGCTTTTCCAGACAGAATTAAAATTGTCATATGCAAGATCAAAAAAAGTAACGTATACTGAACAATAATGGTATTTATTGTTATGTAACTTTTATATAACGGAATGATAAACCAGGAGAGTCAGTGTCCAACGCGTTTAAATGTTTGTTAAATGTTTGTGTAAATAAACTTTTTTTTAAAAAAAGAATTAAAATGTCTAAATCTTATAAAATTGCTGCCTATCAGCGTCAATAATTCTCAGCCAATCTAAATATGTTCTGAGCTATTTTTTATACCCACCCACCTAATTTTTGATGCAGAAGCTTAGAATCAGAGGATCTGATTCTAAGAGAAGTATAGACAAAATGTCCGGAAATGATGGAAATACTGTTGAGAAGATGGGAAGCACCAGTTTTAGGAAGGCTTGTATAAATATTTGGAAGATGAGATTTATGTTTGTATTCACCCACACCAATTAGTGTAAAATTCCTCAATGAGTAGCCGTTATCAAAGGGATACACTGAACCAATCATTGTTAAACTGTGTGTTGCTTAACTATGGTTTATTCTAGAAAGAATAGTTAGCTTGGTTCACACCATGCCAAACCAAAGCATCAACTCATATTTGTTTCAGCATACTGTATAAGTCGCTTACTTCTGCGGAACATGATATGAGAAGAGTATCTCAGTTGGCTATGAAATTTAGCCGATTTTGAGTTAAGCCACAAAGTTAGAAACCAGGAGATTATGAATTCTAGTCCCACTTTAGGCATGAAAACCAACTGGGTGACTTTGGACCAGTCACTTTTTCTCAGCCACAACTCACCTCACAGTGCTGTTGTGGAGAAAATAGGAGGAAGAAAGAGTATTAAATATGTACCACGTTTCCCCAAAAATAAGACCCTGCCTTATATATTTTTTGAACCCTGAAACAAGCACTTGGCCTTATTTTCAGGAAAGTTTTATTATTTTTAGGACGTGGAGCAAGATGGAGCTCCTCTTGCCATCTTACCTGATTTCCAGCTATGTCTCCCTAACCTTAACCAGAGGAAATGGAATTTTTTGGGGGGTGGGGGGATTATTTCGGGGGGAGGGCTATTTTCTGGGAAGGTCTTGTTTTCAAGGAAACACGGTATTGTTATAAAAATAATTTTAAAAAAATTAAAAAACCATAACTCTAAGTAACCAAATATAAAATCTCAGTGTTATTTTAAAAGCAAGTTAAGAGTTTGGTATGAAACATATTTTTTCCACTAGCACTAAGGGAATAATACTGAGGCCTGGAAGCCCAAGCCATTAAAATGTAATAGCCTATTATAATTAATTTAATTTAATTAATTTAGGCTAATTTAAATTAATTTCAATAAAACAAGAAACTTCAACTGAGCATATAATTTTGCTTGCCAAGCAGCCATTTCCCAAACTTCAAAGTACAATCAGAAATTAACAAAGAGGGTTGAAATCTACCGTAATTCCCTAATGTGTCAATTGACACCAGTAACCAAAATTGCCAGTTAGAAAATCTTCAGTTGGTCTCACCCTTCGAGTTGGATTTTGGCTTCATTGGGAAACACCAGTCTTGGTGAGGTAACATCACTGAGACCATGGAAATACTTTCAAGAAATGCTAGACTATTAAAAGTCAAGTTATGACTCCTTTTCAATCTGGGGGATGCCACCTGACATCGGTCAACCCTGACCTACAAGGTAAATGACTGAAAATGAGAGAATCACTGCATAGTTTTGATTTTATACTGGTGATTTCCCCACCTCACAATGCCAAATTTAACTTTTGGGAAGACTTTGATTGTATTTGCATTAATTGGCAGCTGCAACACCAGAGCTGAGAAGAGATAGGAAAGTGAAGAGGGTGGGGAATAAGGTGAATCTCCCTCCATCCCAGCCTCTATTATGGGTGTCTCAAATTTAAAAATGTCTGAGCTTTCCCAAGTCTCACCTACTTGGGAGACTCAGTACAAAGACCCTGGCCTTGGGTTCCTCCATTCAAAAGCATATACTACAAAGTAATCTTGTCCATCTTCCATTAAGAATAATTGTTTCAGGCCAATTTTCCACATTTTGCCAACATACACATTTATGTTACACTCCTTAATGTATACAGCATTTAATTTTATTTGTCATTTGATTTAATCATATCCAGAAACAACAGAATATGTACACTCACAATTCAATATAACAATATAACAAGAGAATGGAAAAATACCGGATAATCACAGCTATTGCAGGCTTTGCCTTGTACGACCAAGGCTAACATCTTAAGCCCTAGCCGTTTAGGAAAGTATAGAGAAAATTTCCCTTGACTTTGACAAGACAAACCACAAATCCCTTCACCTCTACCATCAAGATTCTGTAGAATCATCCTTCCCATTACAAGTGAGATACCACATTTACCTTCCCAAATTTCGGGTGCTGAATATACAGGAACCCATCTTTCAAAGGGTGCTCCATAGGAGTCAGATCCAAGCTAACAACCCAGTAAAGTGTGCGACAGAGACTGTCAAGATGATGAGCTCTTGTGGCTGCCCAAGGGATGAGTCAGTCAGTATGATAGTGCAGGCAACTTCCTCTGCCTGCTAACTTCCTCTTTGGGGCCTGCAAGCACGCAGAAACTTATAACAGGCAAAAAGTCCCAAGAGAGAGACAGACAGTCCCAGGAGACATTTAACTCAAAGACTTTTAGCAGGCAAGAACAGCTCTTCTGCAGCTGCAGGAGCTGTCATCCAAAACGGAGCTGTTAGAGAAAGCAACGTGGCCAGAAATAAGATGGGTGAAGTCAAAGCAAGGGGTAAATAATATTATACAAACTGATTGTATAAGCGACCAAAAACTCCTAGTAGAATGTGAACGACATACCAAGTCTCTGGCTCCTCATAATGGTGAACTGCGGAGGAACGAGGCAATGTTTGCCCAGCACACGTGACAATCTCTGATGCAACATATTATTGCAACAATGGCCTTACTACCCTCAAGAAAAAAATACACTGAATAACTTTAAAAACAAACAGGTGTTAAAAAAGAATTGAGCAGGCCTTTCAAGAATGTACAACCCCGGACACCAAGGGGATGTGATGGGACAATCAAGCCTAGCATTTCACCTGGAGGTAGGGTCAATATTATCAACAGAAGCATTTTTCCAAATGGAAAAAGTCCTCCTCTGCTAGCTTGTTTCCTACTTCTATTGGTGATAGTCGTTCCAGAAATGGCATTGGAATTATTTCAGAAAAGATGCCTTTCCAGGCAACAAAACAAAAACCCTACGCCTAGCCAAAAGGTAGAATCAGTCTAGAAGTCCATGGAGCTGTGTGCCAGATAGTCTTTGCGTCCAATGTTGCTGACTTGCTTGGTCTGCATGGCTTCCAGCTTGGGGCAGTCTGTGATACGATGACCCAGTCCTCCACAGAAAGCACAGCCTCTTTCTCCTGGAAATGAAAATACTGTATCAGTTGCTGGTTTTAAATTGTTCTGAACTATTTTTAGGGGGGGTTGTATTATGTTTTCTGTGTATTTGGTTGTAAGCCGCCCAGAGTCCTTTGGGAGTTGGGTGGCATATAAGCCCAAATATGTAAGTAAGTAAGTAAGTAAGTAAGTAAGTAAGTAAGTAAGTAAGTAAGTAAGTAAGTAAGTAAGTAAGTAAGTAAACAAACGAACAAACTAATTCAGATCACTGAAAGGTGATTACCACGTGGGAGGAGTAGAAAGACTGCCTAAGCAGCTCTCAGTCACAAGACATGCCTATCTTATTATAGCTGTAATATGACTTAAAAACCTCCCACACTGTGAAAAATGCACCTGGTAGCATCTAATTTGCATAGCAGTTATTTCTTGCTTTCCTTCATGAGCTACTGAGCAGATAAATCTTTCCATTTCCTTGAATAATGGATTACCATGATTCCAACAAGCTTTTACCTAACACAGCCCTACTAAAGGTTAAACTCCCTCATGTATGAAACTATTCTAGTCTCCCAGGCCTTCTCTCATTCTATTCTTTACGAACCAACAACTTACCTCCAATATCCAACATGGATTCATCTCCACAATGCAACACTTGAAGCACGGGAGGTACCTTCTGCTTGGCCTCCAGCAGCAGCGCCTTCAAATCCATGAGTACCGATTCATCTAGGGACCAAGGGACAAGCCATGTAGACAAAGGTCAGGTTCTCAATTGCATTTCAATTACGGTAGACAAGGGGCAGTACCTATACAAGTAGCTGTCTCTATGAGATATCGCTTGCGATACACCCAGGCCACTCACTGACCATATCCCAATTCCCCAGAATATCTTTTGTTGTTAATGATTCATTAGGAAGCATGACTGGATGAGCCCAGCTGACAAAAATATAATTAGTTCATTCATCCTTCACCCTCTTAGTTCCTCTGGCTCCACTCATCACAGCCCAACTTTTATATCAGTTTCTCTGTTTCTTACCGCAGGCTTTGTTGATGAACGTGGTGGCAATGCCTGTATTCCCTGAACGGCCTGTACGCCCGATCCGATGAACTGGAGGGGGGGGGGAGGGAAAGTCAGATATAAATACCATTTTGAGCCCAAAGAAATATGACTTGATTGTGCTTCCTCACCAAAGCAAAATACAGTAGCTGTGGGAAATTATTTTTAAAAACACCAGACCAAAACCAGACCATTCAGTTTCCCCATCAGGTTAATTTAACCCTATCCAGTGAAAAAAAAAATCTTAGAAAGCCTTAACTCCTCATGAATAATGTGTGACGTGATGCACTTTACATGTGTATACATATAGTTACTTTTTCTTTTCTTTTTATGACTCTGTAATCTCTTTTATAGCAGTGGTGTCGTGGCAACTGAATGCAGCAGAGCGTTTACATATAAATACAGTTACATACAGTATACCCACCAAAAGCCACATTCCAAATAAAATCAGGGCCAGATTGGCCTTATAAATTAAGCCCTGGTTTCATTACTTCTAGGCAAAATAAGATACTTTCTCTCACATACATTCAAATTCCCCTTTCTCTTCCAAGAGAAGCAGAAATAAAAAAATAGGAACAAGCAAGAATACTAGAAAGGAAAAAGGGGGAACAAAACCGGATCTCTTATACAAAAGAATGTGTATTATGAAACCTGGAGGAGTGGGGCTTCAGTCATGAGTGACTTCTGGCTTGATTACTGTAACATACTCCCTGACCCTGAAGATCACCCAGAAGCTGATTCAAAAAGCAGTGGCATTATACAGTAACGGGCATGGCCACATAATATGTCAGCTATGTGCACACCACTGGTTGCAGGTTTACTCCTCGGTGTGATTTAAAATAATGGTTATCCATAAAGCCCTACATGGTGTAAATCCCGGTTACTTGAAAAAAACCCACCTGTAACCCATAATATATTAGAACACCAGGTGTTTTGCAGCAGCACCTGCCTCTGGAACAGTTTCCCCTGAGATCCAGATGACCCCCAAACTGGTATTGTTTAGAAGAGCCGTGAAAACCTGGCTCTTCACTCACACTTTTAGCAAGGGACAGTTAGACCCCTCACTTCATCACACTGGCCATTGTTTAACCTTTATTTTTATCATTTAATGAATTGATGGTCATTTCTGTTGTTTGATTGACATAAGCTGCCAGAGGCATTGAGAGTCAGGAAGCATGCGAGTAATAAATTATGATTATTCCAGCTACACAATCCACACTACAGGTAGTCTTCAATTTACGACCATAATGGAGCCCAAAGTTTCTGCTGTTAAGTGAGGTATTCGTTGAGCAGATTTTGCCCCATTTTATGACTTTTCTTGCCACAGTTGTTAAGTGAATCACTGTAGTTGATACATTGGTAACCTGGTTGTTAAGTGATTTTGGCTTCCCCTTTGGCTTTGCTTGTCATGTCGCAAAAGGGGATCACATGAACTTGGGGCATAGCAACGGTCATAAATATGAACCCGTTGCCAAGCCTCTGAATTTTGATCTGAATTTTGTAAAGATCGTAACTGTGAAAAACAGGCATAAGTGACTTTTTTCCAGTGCCGTTATAATTTTGAACTGTTGTAAGTCATAGGTCTATCTGTATCTGCAAAATAAGGCAGCTGATGCCCCTTGTTGCCTTTGCCTATGAGAAGCTGTTAGGTGTCACCAAAGGAAATCAAATTCATGATCAACAGGGAAGAGCTTTGTTTCTTCCCAATCTTTGGGCATCCCCAACAGCTGATTTCTGTTGCTGTCTGCATCCGCCCCAGCCGTTCATTTGTTAGACCCCGCCCAGTAATAAAGCTAAAAGACACAGTAATAGGTGAGCTAGGCAAAAACTTGGTGAAAGGAAAAGCTGGGAGGTGTCTCATATCCTATTTTAGCTGCATCCATTTTAGAACACATATACTGTATATATATCTATATATAACTTCTGCAGCAGATTCTGCAAGCCAAATTCTGCTGATTGTTTTTTCACTCAATTTTTTAAAAACATTGTTTTTGTCACAGTGGATAAATTCTGCATAGTGGATAAATTCTGCATATGTTTAGTGATTCAAACACATGAGCCCGGTAACCAACCTCCCTCCCCAAGGAGCCCCTCTCTTTCATACCATAGTTTTCTATTTCCTCGGGCATGTCATAATTGATGACGTGCTGGATGGCTGGGAAATCCAAGCCTTTGGAGGCAACATCTGTTGCAACAAGAACATCCTTTTTCCCATCCCGGAAAGCCTCAATAGCCTTTGTCCGCTCCTCTTGGTCTGTAAGATGAAGTAATGCATTAAGTAGAGCAGAAGGATTTCCCCTCCTCCCTAATCCAGAAGCTGCCATTCTCCGTAAGCATGTTTCTCACTCTTGGAACAAGAGAGCCTTTATCTTCATGGACACTTTTATGAAAGGACAAGAGTAAACTGCTTCACTGGCCAAAGCTGGTATAATAATTTGTTTTGACATTCGTGTGATATCACAAGTAATACTGAGAACTCCCTGAAGGATCTGATAAAGCTTCAGAAGCTCCTGCTTGAATCTTCTTTTCTAGATCTTTTTCTAACGTTTACTATGCTTCATACCATGTGACTGCAATTCTGTGATATAAAAGAGCAGCAATAGACCCTTTACAGCCTCCTCTAAGCTGTTTTACAGAGTTGGCATATTGCCCCCAACAATCTGGGTTCTCGTTTTACCCAACCTGGAAGGATGAAGTCTCCGGAGAGGGGCGGCATACAAATACAACAAATCCAATAAATAAATAAAATAAATGAAAGGCTGAGTCAACCTTGAGCCTAGTGGGAGTCAAACTGCCAAATTGCAGGTAGCCGGCAGTCAGCAGAAATAGCCTGTAATACAGTATTCTAACCACTGCACCACCACTACTCTTTTCAAGATACATTTGAAAAAATATCTATTCTAACTATAGTGAAGTCAGACAAACGTTCATATATCCAGTTTCTGTTATTTCAGATTACTGCATTTCATGTCTGGGATCAAAGGAGTACAGTACTTTTATTCAAAACCAAAAGGTTTTACAGACCTTTACCACCGTGTATGGCCACAGCTTCTACACCTTTCAATAGTAAATATTCATGAATTGCATCTACGTCTGCTTTCTTTTCAGCAAAAATAAGAACCTGCCAAAGAAACCCAAAAAATAAGTGATGATTATATTACAGTTCCTTAATCAAAGGGAGATCCTACTGCAGAAATAAGATAGAATGCAATGACAGAAGAGCCAAAAAATCAGATTGTTCTCATGCAGTACTGCTTCCTTTTCTATGACAAGCGGAAAAAATTAGGATAACTTTGGGAGTGATAACATCACATCAGATCAGGATAGTTCTGAACTTACAGGTGGTGGAGTCTTCTGTAGACATTCAAGTAGATATACCATTTTAGCTTCCTCTTTCACATATTCTACTTCCTAGATAAAACAGGAAAGACAAAGTGAAAGATACTACAGAGAAGTCAGCACGAGGTGGCTCATTAGGGCTCAACAAATTAGTACCTTGAAGTATTGAGTGTAAATAATATTATTTTACACACACACACACACTGCTTCCCTGAAAATAAGATCCTGTCTTATTTTTTTTGAACCATAAAATAAGTGCTTGGCCTTATTGCCATGCACTCAAAAGCCCACTCAGACAAACAATAAATACAAACTCAAGGTAAACCGCTCCAAACTCGATTGCAGAAAATACAACTTCAGCAACAGAGTGGTCAACACCTGGAATGCTATACTGTACCAGACTCCGTTGTTACATCCTCAAACCTCCACAGCTTCAACCTTAAACTGTCCACCATGGACCTCACCCCATTTCTATGAGGTCCATCGAGGGGGGGGGGTGCATAAGCACACCAGCATGCCTACTGTCCCTGTCCTACTGTTCCCATTTATTTGTAATCATTTCCTACGTTCATGCCTATGCTTATATTTATATCTGTTTCTTTTAATTGATTGATAGACAGACAGACAGACAGACAGAAAAAACCAAGATTGAGACTATGTATGAATAAAGGCTAAATAGGATATAATGAATTATATAATGAATTAATTACATAAGACTAAATTAACATAACATTTTGAGATTTCTCCTATCCAACACCCACTATCTAAAGAACTCACAAGCAGCTCACTTTAATTTGGACTCCCTATGCAGCACAGCTTGAGTTACAAACCGAGCCAGGCTAATGAAGAGCTCTAAACTAATGACATACCTGTATGACATCCAAACTGGCAGCTCCTGCACGTCCCACGTTGATTGTGATAGGCTTTACAAGGGCGCTTTTTGCAAAATTCTGAATCTTCTTAGGCATGGTAGCGCTGAAGAGAAGGGTCTGTCGCTGTCCCTAAAAGAAAAAGAGAACCACAGATGGCGAATAAGCAGTGATGGACAATTTGCTCTGCTGATGCCACACTAAAAATTCTGCTTCCAGATCTGGCCACAAGATATATTTTACAGTATTTGAAAGTCTGAATAAATGCAGACCAACATTTGTACTAGGCAAGCAATTTAGAATACTGAGAATCTCATCTTTCTTTTCTGTAAAGTAAGTTAGAAAAGACAGAAAATCATGCTTCAAAAAACTCACATGATCCGACCTGTGGGGTGGTTAGATCAGGCTGGCAGGCCAGCCTGGAAATAGCAAACGACTGGTGCCTCAGCTAGCAAAAATGGGGTGCGGGGGGAGCGATGTGGTCCCCCACACCCTGTTTTGGCAGGCAATGTGTGGCAGGAGGCATCTGTCCAGTCTACTTCCTTCCCGTCTCCTTCTGCCCTCCCCCCCGCCCCTCGGCTGGCCCACGGAGGACAACTACAATGCTAATCCCTCCCTCCATGAAATCCAGTTTGACATGCCTGCACTAGAGGAAAGAGAAAACAAGAGGTGGCAATATTTCTAATAGCCAGGAAAAAAAGGGCTTAGTGGTCCACCTAGTTATTTGGCTGTTTGATGAATTATCTGAAGAGGCAGCATGAAAATTAAATTTCATCCTATGTTCTCATGAAAGCTGGCTCTTTCTGATAACTGAAAAAGAAGAATTTGTAAGATAAGTAGCGGTTCACAACATATTATTCAAACATCTGTGCTTCTACCTTTTCAGTGCCTGGTTTCTAAAAAGAGCACATACACCAGATTGCCAATCTGCCTCGCAATCTTTCCAATTAGTCTAATGTTCTGTCAGGTTTATGTAAGTTATAAGACCAACAAATGGAGACATCCAACACACAAATAAGATCCTAACAGGTACAGATTAAATCTCGACTACTAGCCTAAAGCTTTTGTCTAGACCAGAAAACCCCCACAGTTGTCATCAGTCACACATCTGGTACCAGAAAATGCGTAAAGCTGAGAGAAAAATAATCATTTAAGAGATCAAGGGTTGTCTTGGATCAGGTTTGGAGCAAAATCTGCCCTCCCTAATACCTTGAAATAGGAAAAGATGGTGCGGATATCTCCTTCAAACCCCATATCAATCATCCTGTCAGCTTCATCCAAAGCCAGGTAGCGGCAGACATCCAGACCGACCATCTTTTTCTGTAATAAATCCATCAGACGGCCTGGGGTTGCCACCATCATGTGTACACCACTGTGAGACAGAAGAGTTAGAATATTGGAGAGCACCCTGTCCTGGCAACAGTAACAGCAGCATAGCATAAAAATGTCATTATTTCCCTATGAAGTTTTTGCATCTCACCAGGGAAACCATATTTCATAAATGTGGTACCTACCCAGACTTTGATTACTGGTCTGTGGGGACTCTAGGGCCTTTCCTATTTTTGCCACCAACCAACAGATTCATCAAAAGACATGACGAAACCATCCTAATTTCACAACACAAGGACAGACTCAACCATGGTTTCAGCTGAGGAACTTTGAGCTTCTTATCTTGTGGGACAATGTCGTCTGGCGGGACCCAGGGGAAGAGCCTTCTCTGTGGTGGCTCCGACCCTCTGGAACCAGTTCCCCCCTGAGATTAAGATTGCCCCCACCCTCCTTGCCTTTCGTAAACTCCTTAAAACCCACCTCTGCCGTCAAGCATGGGGGAATTGAAACATCTCTCCCTTGCCCATGTTGTTTTGGTGTTTGATTGATGGTGTGCTTGTTTTTTATATATATTGGGGTTGCTTTTATGAATTTTTTAACCTAAAACTGTAATTAGATTGGTAATTATTAGATTTGTCACTATGTACTGTTTTTGCCATTGTTGTGAGCCGCCCCGAGTCTGCGGAGAGGGGCGGCATATAAATCCAATAAATCTAATCTAATCTAATCTAATCTAATCTGGATGGATGGATATGATCAAAGCAAGGTTGGGAGATGGAGGCCTCGGGTTCTTGCGAATGGCTGCTACAGAGATGTGGGAAAGCTTTGTGCAAATCATTTTTTAAGAAGAGGTTGGACAATCTTTTGTCTAAGATGGCATAGGGTCTCCTGCATGAGCAGGGGGTTGGACTAGAAGACCTCCAAGGTCCCTTTCAGCTCTGTTATTCTGCTATATTTTGTTGTATTCTGTTATATTATGGGAACAATACCCACTGGAGCAGGGTCATTAAACAATGAAGCTTTCTTTCCTTCCTAGTGACATTATTCAAGATCCCTGCCAATAAGAGTGGAATAACTGGTAATTCTGTGCCACGTATGCCGCACGGTTCTTCTTTTCTTTTTTAACTTATCCGGGTGAAGCACAGCAAGCCGCTGCAAGGGCAGGGTGATACAAGGGCATGGGCACCCACACGCATCACATCACCCACTATCTATTTTTCAATGTAGAGATAGCTGTGGGTTCCTCCCTTGAACAATGAAAATAAGGGGAGAGATTAATGTGGCTTTGGCTCTGGACTCCTAGCAAGCCAGGAATCAGATTAGTTTATATATGTCTGTAGCCAATATCGGTGAGACAGAGATCCAGATCTTTTCAAAAGAGGAATTTCTGCAGATGAAACAGGCCAATCCTATTGACAATAAAACCACACTCTTTTATACTGTGTGGGAAGAGGGTGGGGGGAGAGCACATTTAGACCAAGAAGCTGAATGCTGCTTTCCTTCCTTAACACCCACACAAGAAAAATGTAGCCGCTCTGCTTTAAATGTTCTTCAAATGTCGCCCTTACTGCTTGATCGTCTCCATTTGTTCTTTCACAGACATGCCACCGATGCAGAGAGCACAGCGCAAGGCAGGCATCCCGTCCTCGTGCAGCAGGCGGCAATAGTACTCCAGGATGCCATGGGTCTGTCGAGCCAGCTCCCTCTGTGGAAACAAACACCTGGTCAGCTGGAGACCGCTGTCGGTAAGCCACTTTATTCTCCAATGCACTGCTGCAGAGAGTCCAACATGGGTTATACTCTAGCCTGATTGGCTAGGGACTGAGTTAATTATAATAATTATAGTTAGCTCCACCCCATCGGTGCCCCACCAGCTCAGTCTTAAAAACTCCTTTCTCTTGCCCAAGCCACTCCCCATGCCAAAGGTGCAAGCTGGGTGACTTACGGAGGGGCAGATGATGAGCCCATAGGGCCCTTCCCGTTTGGAGAACGGCAGCCTCTTTTCCTGCTCCAGGCAAAACATGATAACCGGGAGGGTGAACACAAGGGTCTTGCCAGAGCCAGTGAAGGCAATGCCAATCATGTCTCTACCGGAAAGTCTGTGGAGGAAAACAAAGGACTGCAGTTGGGCAAACAGGGGCTGCAGAAGCTACTTTTGGGGCTGCAGAAGCTACTTTTGGGTGAACTAGCCAGGCAGCAGGGGCGCTGAACTGCCACTGCATGGCAGACTATGAGAATACAGGTAATCCTCAATTTACAACCACAACTGAGCCCGACATTTCCATTGCTAAGCGAATTGGTTGTTAAGTGAGTTTTGCCCCATTTTGTGACCTTTGTTGCCACAGCGGTTAAGTGGGTCTCTGTAATTATTAAGTAACATGCTTGTTAAGTGAATCTTTGCTTGTCAGGTGGTCACAAAAGATGTTCACCTGATCTCGAGACACTGCAGCCATCATAAAAGGAATACAGTGGCCAAGCATTTGAATTTTGAACATGTGACTATGGGGGTGCTGAATTGGTTGTGTTTTCAGCACTGTGGTAACTTTAAACAGTCCCTAAATGAACTGTTGTACGTTGAAGACTACCTGTATGTTGAAAAGTTGAGATCAGGTAGACTTTTAGCCTCCAGATGGCTTTCTGTCAACTCTAAAGTCTGCCCTTGTCTCTTTTTTTTATTATACAAATTTTATTATAAACTTGCTTTAAGCTGATGGAAGGTATGAAATCGAACAGTTTTTAGAAGAATTGAGGTTTCCAATAGCATGTGTGTTAAGCTTATTTAGTTTACAAAATAAAAAGGGCAGACCACCTACTTTGGTCCTAGTCTCTTTCTCTATTTTGTCCACATTCTGCATTCTTTTATCCTTAATAAACAATTCCAAATTAATGTACAAATGACTCTTTTGCAGATCATCAACTCAGGGATTCTGGTGGAAATGATTCAGTATGTAATGGCGTTGGTGGTATCACTGATAACTTGCAACAGCGATAATTTTGGCTGGTATACAAACTGTACCTTATCTAGAGAAAATTAAGCTAGCCTTAGGTTTAAATTGCCCTTGTTTCTTACAGACTATTTTAATATGTTCTACATAGAGCACCATTTAAAGGTCATTCAGAAAGTTCAGCTGATACAGAGTGTACCTTTTCAAATGTTGGGAAAGGGAGGAGGCAGCTGATGTAGAACCTACCGTATTTTTTGGAGTATAAGACACAACTTAGTTTTGGGGAAGGAAAATGGGGGGGGGGATCTATCTACCAGGTATTCATCTGGCTAGCATCCTTAATCTGTTCAGTTTATTTTATCCCCTGGTTAGAGCTGAAAAATCCTTTTTCAGAGGGAGCAGGGATGAAAACAAGCCTGCAAAGACTTAGGGCAGGAAAAAAAACTCCTTCTTTGAAAGCGGTAGGCAGCCTGGAAGATTGTTAGTATTAGGACCGGGAAAAAAGCTTTGAAAAAGCTACTTTCAGAGTATAAGACACACCCAAATTTTCAGCCTCTTTTATGGAGGAAAAAGGTGTATCTTATACTCCCCAAAATACGGTATATACTGCAAGAATTATATTGCTTATTAATTTGGAGATCTGGTTAAAGATGTTGATAATGACCTTTGAAGAGTTAAATTTCAGATTTGGTTAAATATATGCATCTGAAGACATTAAATTATAGCAGGCAAAACTGCTTTTCAAAATGAAATTCTGTATTATTTTAACTGCTATTGATTTAATTCTTTGCTTTAAACTGCAGCAGTTTATCTATAACAGTTTGATGCAGTTTGATAAAATCTGGTATTAGGGCTTAGAGATGCTTGCAATGATAAATTTATTTCAATGATTTATATGGCCACCCATTCTGTGAGAACAACTCTGGATGGCTAACAACAATAAACATAAAACAAAACCGAAGAAAAACCAGATGCCTGATTCATCGTTTGGATTCATTCCTCTGTGAAATCTCTGGACTCCAATCTTATTATCCCAAAGCCAGCAATTTATCACTTTTGAGAAAATGAAGAGGGCCAAGCCCTGCCAGATTTTAAGGGGGGAGCATTGCAGCAAATCATCTTGCAGCATCAAATATCCCATATTTATTGTTGCTAAAAACAGTTCTCAACCAGTGACTCAACTTTGCCAATACTGTATCTGATAAAATGAACTCTGTCACCTAAGTTCAGTTTCTTTATGGGTTTACCATGGCAATGAGGTATAGAGAGCATAACTAGTGATATAATTTTGCACAGTGCTTAGCAGTGACTTATCAGAAGCAGGCCGCCAGTACTCTTGCAATACTCACATAGTAGGAATACCCTGTATCTGGATAGGGGTTGGTTGCTGGATCCCCTTCTTTTTCAAGCCTCGCAGAATTGCTGGAGGGAGAATTCATTGAAAAGATTAGTAAGGTAAGCTAAGTAGATCAGAAAACAAAGAGTTGCATGTTTCCAGAAGAAGGATATTGAAGCAAGATGGGGTACCGAGTCTACGGAGAGGGGCGGCATACAAATAAAATAAAATAAAATAAAATCCATAAATAAGTACTGTTCATGCTGAGATTTAATAATGAGACATCATCATATAATTCCCATTTATCTGGTTGAATATGAATATAGTATACATTAGCTATTTCTAAAACTTCCATGAAAACAATGACAGCAAACAAACCCCACCCAAAAAATCCCTTCCTCATTCACAATAATTTTAAAAGTGATACAACATATATAAGAAAAATCATAAGGCCTTTTGTCCTAATTGCCTCAAACAACCCTGTTTCTATGAAAAAACAAGAGCCCTGTTCCTATAGAAGGAGAAGATCTGTTCCTCTATAAATATGGAAGTATATCACAGGTCCATGTGCAAATGACCTTTAGAAAGAATGAACAGGAGATGTAGAAATTATGTGGTGACTATAAAGGTATGAATATCAATGATGGATAAACTCTGGAAATTTCCAAGTAGTTGAGGGAGATATACCCAAAAAAGGAGATGGACAATGGACAGTGGAAGTGTTGAATCATTAAGGAACCACCCCAATATGGGAGTAAATTAGGGTGTGGAATATGGGAGAATACGGGAGTGAAAAATGTATAAAAATGCTATATTCTGTACAGATTAGTTGCCTTAAAAACACATGGACTTTTTCTATGGTTTCTCTGGTCCAATATGCATATTGATCTGTTCTTTTGATTTTGTTCAAAATAAATTTTTCGCCTCATTTTGTTATTCCTGGTCTCCTGGGGTTTTTTCTTACAACGTATGAATTTATTACTGAATTACATATAGCCTGGATTTGGCAAAATCGATCAAAGCATAAATTGAACTTATTGTGAAGTGCCATTTTGGCCACCTGATGGATCTTACAGAAGAAGGTTAACTCCACTGTTTCCAGGTAGAAGGCAGGACTACAATGCCTCTATTCTACGGAGGTAAGCCATTTCACAGTTGCTGATTGATTTCAATTACAAGAGCCACCAGTTCCACAATTAATTAAATTAATGTTTAATTACAATCATGAAAGCAAGATTTAAAAAAGATATCACAAACTGCATGTCCAATGGCAAAGGCCTTTTTCGGTAAATTATAATAATTTACAAAATCTTTATGCCTAGACATTATTCCTCAGAACAAAACTGAAGGATTGATCTGCTTAAAGGGAGAAAAACTAGGTATTAACTGTTCTTCTGAAATCTTTGAAGGAAGAAACAGATCAGTTCTGTGTAGCAATTTAAATGTTTCGTTTTCTAAGCTTAGTCAAACAGCATTCTCAAATAGCCAAGTTCTAGAGGTGATTGGTTCAATCTAATTCAGTAAGGCAGATGAATAAAAAACAGATAACTAGGTAGGTATAGAACAGGGGTGTCAAACATGAGCCAGCGGGCCATATGCTCATCCCAGCTCTGCAAAGGCAAAAACAATCCCAATATGCCAGGACAGGATCCAGGATGTGATCAGGTTTGAGAGGGTTGTTTGAGGCAATTAGGACAAAAGGCCTTATGATTTTTCTTATATATGTTGTGTCACTTTTTAAATTATTGTGAATGAGGAAAGGATTTTTTGGGTGGGGTTTGTTTGCTGTCATTGTTTTCATTGAAGTTTTAGAAATAGCTAATATATACTATATTCATATTCAACCGGATAAATGGGAATTATATGATGATGTCTCATTATTAAATCTCAGCATGAACAGTGTGGAGTCTTAAAGGTGACAATCGGCACTTTGATTTATTTATACTAAAAATCCAATTGGCAGATAATGCAGTTCCGAAAACACTAGGATTACCTAAGCATAGTGGGAAATGCATGTCATTGCCCTGATGATTGCATTTTGCACCAGCTGTAGTTCCAAAGGCTTTTCAAGAGCAACCTCCTGTAGAGTGCATTATAGGGCAATAATTCAAGAGGAAGTGACTACGATGTGAGTGATTCTGAGTAGGACTCCCTAGACCAGAAATAGCTGCAATTGGCATGTAAGATAGAACTATCCTGAAGCCCTCCTGGCCATCAGCACTGATTCTTTGAGCAAAAGCTATAGCTGGGTCCGTGATGGTGAACCAATGGCACACATAGAGAATGTGACTTTTGAGGGATGCATCTAACTTACAATATTATGAGGTGTAATTCCGGTTTGTGTCAAATCCGGAATTACAACAGACTCTGCCAATTTGATGCCCACATAAATAAAATTAATTTGTTTTGGAAGATGGACTTTGCCTACTTCTTTTTTAAATGGGTTTCATCACTTGGAAACCTGACATTGGTCCTTCTAGGGTTCTCCTAGAGGACATTCCTCTTGATAAATTGTTGATGCTAACCACAACCAAGAGGAGGTGACCACAGATAGTCCTCAACTTACAACAGTTTATTTAGGATCGTTTGAAGTTACAACCTCACTGAAAAAAGTGACTTATGACCGTTCTTCACAATTATAACTCCGAGCATCTCCAAGATCATGTGATTTAAATTCTGACACTGGGCAATTGTCGCATATTTATGATGTTTGCAGTATCCTGGGCTCATGTGATCACCTTTTGGTGACTATCTGACAAAGAAAGTCAATGGGGGAAGCCAGATTCACTTAACAACCATGTTACTAACTTAACTATTGCAGTGTTTCACTTAACAACTGTGGCAAGAAAAGGTTGTACAAATGGGAAAAAACAACCGTCTCATTAAGCAACAGAAATTTTGGTTGTAAGTTGTGGACTACCTGTACTGCAATTGTAACCTACAGAATTAAACTTGTATTTAAAACAATGTGTTTCTGAAACACAGAGAAACCATTCTGGTGAGTAGGTCTTGCATGTGATCACATCCAAGGAACTGAGTTCTGAGTCATAATCACAATCCCTTATATCCTTGCAAAGGCCACAAGAAAGTGCTTCCTGAATATTAGTATTACCCAAATTGCAGCAAGGGTTCATCATGTTCTTGAAAGATAAATATAATTTCCACTGGTTATTGTGAACACTCCCCCCCCCCCCATTCAATACAACAGCAATCTAGATTGCTAGAGAATTTTTCCCAAGTCACCATAAACTCGCATTAGTTTAGACCAGTACTTCTCAAACAATGGGGTGCGCCCCCCCCCCGGGGGGACATGGACCAATGCCAAGAGGGGTGCGTGACCCCGGAAAATGTGCTTTTTTTACCAGTACCTCCATCGCATTTCTCAGCGTTGTGTCTAGGCCAGCCTGTTCTAAAAGAAAACATCTAGCGAGTTCAATCAAACTTCTCGAACTCAGAAGACATTTTCTTTTAGAATGGGCTGCTCTGGACACAAAGCCGAGGAACACGACGGAGGTATCAGTACAAGTGTCAGGTAGGATGCGCATCTCATGGTGGGGCGCAATTTTGGGGGGGGCAGGCCACGAGACGCGTGTCAGCGATGAGTTAAGGGGGGGAGTGAAACGTTTACTTCTTCCTAGGGTGGATGTAACAAAAAATATTTGAGAAGCACTGGTTTAGACCAACATAAGATGGTCTAAAACAGAATTCCTCTTTGCCCTGTGAGAGGACACTCTGAATAGTAAATCATCCTAATAAGTATATATATGAATCTCTTGGTCCTCACATATATGATTAGGGCCATGATTAACTTTTCAGATATTACAGGGACTGAAGCAGGGTCAAGTGGAAGGGATCTGAATTGAAGCAATCCCGAGAAATATGTGGTGATTCACTCTAATGGAGATGTGAAGATATGCATTAGACAGGTTTATGGCAGCCAGGAAACCTTTTGTCAAATGTCTTCAATTTGAACATAGAGTATTCAATCAATCTGTTCAATGGATTCAGATTTTAAAAGTCCTCTAAATTTATCTTTGTTGGGATCATTAATAATACCAAGAACCAAGGCCAGTCCAGTAAATCGCTCATGATGATGCACCTGCTGAATTATTTGAATGCTCAGCAGATGAGCCTACTTGAGCAGATGTATTGGCAGTTCTGTGCTAGCAAAAACTTCAGAAGAAAAGGATTTAGGGGTAGTGATTTCTGACAGTCTCAAAATGGGTGAACGGTGCAGTCAGGCAGTAGGGAAAGCAAGTAGGATGCTTGGCTGCATAGCTAGAGGTATAACAAGCAGGAAGAGGGAGATTATGATCCCGCTATATAGGGCTCTGGTGAGACCACATTTGGAATACTGTGTTCAGTTCTGGAGACCTCACCTACAAAAAGATATTGACAACATTGAACAGGTCCAAAGATGGGCTACAAGAATGGTGGAAGGTCTTAAGCATAAAACGTATCAGGAAAGACTTAATGAACTCAATCTGTATAATCTGGAGGACAGAAGGAAAAGGGGGGGCGTGATAGAAACATTTAAATATGTTAAAGGGTTAAATAAGGTCCAGGAGGGAAGTGTTTGTAATAGGAAAGTGAACACAAGAACAAGGCGCACAATCTGAAGTTAGTTGGGGGAAAGAAAGATCAAAAGCAACATGAGAAAATATTATTTTACTGAAAGAGTAGTGGATCCTTGGAACAAACTTCCAGCAGAGGTGGTGGATAAATCCACAGTAACTGAATTTAAACATGTCTGGGATAAACATATATCCATCCTAAGATAAAATACAAGAAATAGTATAAGGGCAGACTAGATGGACCATGAGGTCTTTTTCTGCCGTCAGACTTCTATGTTTCTATGTTTCTATAAGCCAGACAGACCAATGCCCTTTAATGTACCCTTCCGAGGTGGGTAAAATGAGGACCTGGATTGTGGGGGCAATATGCTGGCTCTGTTAAAAAATGCTATTGCTAACATATTGTAAACTGCCCTAAGTCTAAGGAGAAGAGCGGCATAAATAAATAAATAAGTAAGTAAGTAAGTAAGTAAGTAAGTAAGTAAGTAAGTAAGTAAGTAAGTAAGTAAGTAAGTGAGTGAGTGTAATTCTGACTTCCTGGATGTTGGTGATTGTAGAAATCTAATTATTGACTTTGATCTGAATTCTAGAGCATATCACCAATTGATCCAAGTCAACTTTTCTCTGCTCCCAGTGGTCCAGAAATGCCGTAGGTATTTGCCCCTTTGTCTATATGCTGTTCTCTGCCATCAGTTTTATGTTCTTTTTGGTTAGGGCTAGAATCCTTTGACATCATTAAAATGTCTGCCTTGTAGATCCTGTTGAGCCCAGCCACTGCTTTCTTAATCACTTCAAAAATGGGGGTGGGGGGGAGGGACAACAACGACTGGCAGTGTTTCTCTGATGGCATCTGTTTTTTTCCCTATTTACTTGAAAGTAGATACTTTATATTTTTAATCTCCAGCAGCACGGTATCACAGTGAACTCACCAAATAACTTCTTGCCCTTGAAGGGCTTTAACGTCACATTTGCCCTCAACTGGCAGTCAACTTGCCGATGCCTGAGCTACAACCTTGATGAGCAGTCACCCCTGGTGACTAATGTAAATCCTCAAATTACGATGACAACGGGAACCAGAAATTCCTCTGCTGAGGTCATAAAGCATGTCACATGACTACCTGCATAGCAATCTTGGTACCCCAGGATAACCGCAGGACGATCCTGATTTTTAAGTGGGAAGTGATGGGAGTACCAGGAGTGCATGAATGCTCAAGTGCCACGGAATTCCTAACATTTGAAGATAGATTTCTAAATTATATACGAGATTAATTACCAGACCTCTTTAAACAATAGAGGTATTTATCAATACTCTAACCCCCAAAGAACCTACAATGTCGTTTGGCGGGACCCAGGGGAAGAGCCTTCTCTGTGGCGGCCCCGACCCTTTGGAATCAACTCCCCTCAGATATCAGAGTTGCCCCCACCCTCCTAGCCTTTCGTAAGCTCCTTAAAACCCACCTCTGTCGTCAGGCATGGGGGAATTGACATGTTCCTTCCCCCTAGGCTTATAAAATTTATGTATGGTATGCTAGTGTGTATGATTGGTTTTAACTTGTGGTGTTTTAAAATTAATTTAAATATTGGATTTGTTTACATTGTATGGCGATTGCTGTGAGCCGCCCCGAGTCTGCGGAGAGGGGCGGCATACAAATCTGATTAATAAATAAAATAAATAATAAATACTTTAAGGACTCTTTTCAACACTCCGTCTGTCCTATATACTGTAGGTTGTGCGAGAATTTGATCCACTCTTCTCTGGAGTAAAGACAAAGAAATGAGAGCTGCCACATGTTTACGCATTGATGGTGTAATGGTTCGTGTTGCATTCTCTCATGTGGAAATAAATATGATATATAAGATGGGAAGAAAATGCCTTCTGATTGAATAAACAGCTTAGTTCAAATATGTTGACTGCTTGGGAAAGTTTTATAGATTTATTTGGGTCAATATAAAGAACATTTTGCAAACTAGAAAACTGTATCTTGATTATTATTATCGTTATCATTATCATTATTAATTAGATTTGTATGCCACCCCTCTCCGAAGACTCAAGGCGGCTCACAGAATAGATACAAACATAAGCATGTAGCACAAATCTAATAATTTAAAATATAACTAAAAACCCTATGTAATACAAAATTGAACGGGTCCAAAGACGGGCTACAAGAATGGTGGAAGGTCTTAAGCATAAAACGTATCAGGAAAGACTTAATGAACTCAATCTGTATAGTCTGGAGGAAAGAAGGAAAAGGGGGGACATGATCGAAACATTTAAATATGTTTAAGGGTTAAATAAGATTCAGGAGGGAAGTGTTTTTAATAGGAAAGTGAACACAAGAACAAGGGGACACAATCTGAAGTTAGTTGGGGGAAAGATCAAAAGCAACGTGAGAAAATATTATTTCACTGAAAGAGTAGTAGATCCTTGGAACAAACTTCCAGCAGATGTGGTTGGTAAATCCACAGTGACTGAATTTAAACATGCCTGGGATAAACATATATCCATCCTAAGATAAAACACAGGAAATAGTATAAGGGCAGACTAGATGGACCATGAGGTCTTTTTCTGTCGTCAGTCTTCTATGTTTCTATGTTTCTAATACGTAATCATACAGTCCAATCACATCGTACCTTACATTTATTGGTCAGAAAGGCAAGGTCTAATTTCCCCAAGCCTGGCGACATAGATGGGTCTTAAGGCTCTTGCGGAAGGCGAGGAGGATGGGGGCAGTATGAATCTCTGAGGGGAGCTGATTCCAGAGGGCCAGCGCCCCCAAAGAGAAGGCTCTTCCCCTAGGCCCCCGCCAAGTGACATTGTCTAGTTGACGGGACCTGGAGAAGGCCGACTCTGTGGGACCTAACTGGCCGCAGGGATTCGTGCGGCAGAAGGCGGTCCCATAGGTAATCTGGTCCGATGCCATGTAGGGCTTTGTAGGTCATCACCAACACTTTGAATTGTGTCCGGAAACCAATCAGCAACCAGTGCAGTCCGCGGAGTGATGAAGAGACATGGGAATATCTGGGTAGACCCCTGATCGCTCACGTGGCTGCATTCTGCACAATTTGAAGTTTCCAAACACTCTTCAAAGGTAGCCCCATATAGAGAGCATTGCAGTAATCGAACTTTGAGGTGATAAGGTGACCATGAACAAGGACTCCTTATCCAAATAGGGCTGCAACTGGTGCACCAGTCAAACCTGGGCAAATGCCCCCCCTTGCTACAGCCGATAGATGATGTTCTAAAGTCAGCTGTGGAACGAGGAGGACACGCAAGTTGTGGACTCTCACTGAGGGGGTCAGTGATTCCCCCAACCCCCAGGGTAATGGACAGACAGATGGAATTGTCCTTGGGAGGCAAAACCCACAGTCACTCCGTCTTGTCAGGGTTGAGTTTGAGCCTGTTGGCACCCATCCAGACCCTAACAGCCTCCAGGCACCGGCACATCAGGGACATAAGTCTTAACATGAGCTCTTAAAAGTGTTCGATCAGACTCAGATTTACTTTTCCTCCAATGCTTCTCCCGATGTCTCTTCTGGCAGTTCAACACCCGAAATTCCTCGATAAACCAAGGAGCTCTCCAGGGTCTAATGCCACAGAGAGGTCGCAACAGCGCAATCCGGTCAAGAGCCTCCGCCGCAGCCGTATTCCAGGCCACCGCGAGGGACTCTGACGAACTGTCTACGAGTGAATCTGGTAAAACCCCAAGCGCCCTCTGAAAGCCCTCTGGATCCATCGGGTGTCTGGGGCGGAACCACCTAATCAGTTTCGCCTCCCTGCGGGGGAGGATTGGAACCTTCAAATCAAGCTGTAGCAGAAAATGGTCTGACCATGACAAGGGCAAGATTTTAAGCCCCTTAATCCCAGACCATAACTCAGCTGCTCCGAGAGAAATACCAGGTTGGGAGTGTGCCCCCTTTTGTAAGTCAGACCCTGAATTCAGGGCCGCCATCAGGAATTTTGGGGCCCCATACAGCCTAAGTGTCTGGGCCCCCCGCCATTTTAAAACTACTGCCCCCAAATCCCGTGCCATACCCACCATGGCCACACACCCTGGGCAAGCCCTCCCCCGACCCTCTGAGGTCAAACACAGCCCTGATGTGGCACTCAATGAAATTGAGTTTGACACCCCTGGCCTAGAGGCTAAATCCTATGAACAAGGGCTAAGAGAATGAGTATGTTTAGCTCAACAAATAGAAAACTGAGGGGGAATATAAAAGTAGTTTCCCAATCCTTAAAGGGTTGCCACAGAGCAGGTGGCATCTATTTATTCTCCATGCCACCTGAAGGTAGTACAAGAAGCAATGGGCGGAACCTCACCAAGAGGAAATGCAATCTGGAAATAAGGAAAAACTTGGGACTGGGCGGCATATATATATAAACATATAAACAAACAAATAAATATATAAATATATAAATAAATAAATCCCTTCTTTTTTATTAAAAGAAATTAATAATTTTAAAAAGCCAAAATCCATTACTATTAAAACTAAAACAACCAGCAAAACTATTAATAAAAACAGGTGAGGGCTGGGGTTTTTTTCTGTTATTATTTAAGTGCTTTTACCATATGCTTTAAATCAAGAGTCACCTCTCTCTTTCCTGTCATTCTCTGCCTCAATCATTTTCTCATTGCTCTTTTTTCTCCCCTTTATTCTATCATTTCTCTCTCTCTCTTCCTTCCACTCTTCTCTCTCTCTTTCTTCCTCTCTCTCTCTCTTCCTTTCTCTCATCTCTCTCTTTCTCTTTCTCTTTCTCTATCTTGCTTTCCTCCTCTCTCTCACTCTCTTCCTTCCTCTCTCATCTCTTTCTTTCTTTCTCTTTCTCTATCTTGCCTTCTTCCTCTCTCTCACTATCTTCCTTCCTCTCTCATCTCTTTCTTTCTTTCTCTCTCTCTATCTTGCCTTCTTCCTCTCTCTCTCTTCCTTCCTCTCTCATCACTCACTCACTCTTTCTTTCTCTCTCTCTCTTTCTCTCTCTTGCTTTCTTCCTCTCTCTCACTCTCTTCCTTCCTCTCTCATCTCTCTCTTTTTCTTTCTTTCTTTCCCTTTCTCTCTCTCCCCCTCTTTCTCTATCTCTCCCCCTCTTGCTCTCTCTCTCTTTTTCTCACTTTCTCTCTGTTTTCTTTCTCTCACTCTTTCTCTCTCTCGTTCTCTCTCTCTTGCTATCTCTTTCTCTCCCCCCTCTTGCTCTCTCTCTCTCTTTCTCATTTTCTCTCTATCTTGCTCTGTCGCTCTCACTCTTTCTCGTTCTCCGGACGCTGGCAAAAGTGATTTTCAATGTCCCTACCAGCCCGCCCGGAACATTCAAATTAAGGGGGAAAAAAGCCGGCAAAGGTTTTCTTTCTTTTTCGGCAAGAAAAACCTTGGCCGGCGGAGGAGAAAGAGAGGCGGATCGGGTGGGCAGTTATGCGGGGGGCAGCGGCGAGTAGCCAGGGGGGCGAGGGGGCTAGAGGCGCAGGGGGGGGCTGGGGGCAGCTGCGGCGTGCGCGCCCTTGGAAAAGGGTGGGGGGGGCCGGGGGGGGGCGTTTTGGGGTGCGCTGGCTAAGGCGTGCGCAGCCTACAGCTACAGGGAACGCCCCGGCCACTCAAGCCTCGTTCCCCAACGCCGCCACTCCGAAGGGGCTCCTACCTTCGACGCACGCTTCAAGAGAGGGACGGTACTGCGCCTGTGTGAGCGAGGAGCTGGAGCTCGGCGTCGGCGCTGCTCACTGGGTACAAATTACTGCGGGCGCCAGGGGGCTGGCAAAACCGTCCGGGCCCCCCCCCAGTTGTCAATTTGGCCAGGCCCCTGATGCCACTACCAGTAGTACCGGCCTATCGGCGGCCCTGCCTGAACTACTTGGGTCAGGTCCATGGCGGCCATGAAGTCCTGCACTAACCCTGAGGATTCGCCGAGCTACGACAAATTAAAATCCCCCAAGACAATAAGTATGGGGAATTCCACTGCCAGCCCAGCCACCTCCTCGAGCAGCGCAGGAAGGGCTGTTGCCACGCAGCTGGGAGGCAGGTATGTGAGCAACAAGCCCACCCGAACCCCTAGATCCAACTTCACAAAGATGGACTCACAACCCGCTATTTCAGGGGCAGCGAGTCTGCGTAGGCCGAAGGTCTTCTTGGCTATCATAGCCACTCCTCCCTCCCTTCCCTGGGGTCGCAGCTGGTGCCATATCTGAAACCCAGCTGGGCATATGTCAGAGAGAGGAACTCCTCCCTCTGGGCCCAGCCAGGTCTCAGTCACACATACCAGGTCGGCCTCCTCCTCCAGGAGTAAGTCCTGGATGAGGAGTGCTTTGTTTACAACCGACCTGGCATTGATCCAAAGATTGTACATGTTCGAAGGCTTTACCACATTATAGAACTGCTAATTTATTTGCTTTTCAAAGTAAAGCAAGTATATATGCATCACAGCCTGAACACTGAAATCAGATTCGAAACCAATAGCATGGATACTTACCAGCTGGAAACTTCATCTCTTTGAAACTTTTGAGAGGAGGTGGAATGCCTTCCCCTTCCACAAGGATATGGTATTTTTTACGGACACGGTCATGCCTTGCTTCTGACATAGATAGGATATACCGAGGAGGCTTCCAGCTGGCGCAGAAACGCAGAAAAACCTTATTTATTATAATTATTATTTCTGATCATAGTGATGGTATCATTTGAAAATTTCTGTCAAGATGTTTTCAGCAGAAATTGTTAAATAGAGTGTTTGTTCTCCTGACAAGCCGACATCAACTGCAACTTTCAGACATTTCTTTGTAATTTGGACAGATTATTTGACAGAGAGCTCAACCACCTATTTTATATCCAACCCGCATGAACACCATGGCTACAGCCTTGTATGCGATTGCAACTTCTAATACCCATCTATCTATGTAAGTAGACAAAGTCATATGCAAAAGTTAATTATTTCAAGGTAGAACCTCAAGATAGAAGCATGCCTCTTTATGCATTTTAACACAAATAAATGTTATAGAGAAATATTTGTCATATTTTGAAAAAGGTCTTGTACAACCAGCATACATCTACCTGGTTTTAATTGGATCGTCATATGTGATGCCCTTAGCCATTTCCTTCACAGACATCAGAGCTACACAAGAAAGAGACAACAGTCAGCAGCCATGAAAAAATAAAAGCAACCTATCTGAATATGGCTTTATCCTATGCAGTAGCAACAGAAGGCTAACGTTCCTGGGAAGCACTCGGGATTCATGGTTCAGATGTAGAAAACCTTTCAGGAATGGATTGTTCTGCAATTTTGGCATGAATCTGGAATATATATGTTCCAGGCAGTGATATTTCAGAAGGAAGCGAGTAAAAGGGAAAGTCAACAGAAGTTACAGTACATAAAGCTAAACTGAAACAAGGGAATCAAAGGCCTAGAAAATTGGGGTATGCATAGCAGTGGAGACATAGGAAAGGAAGATGAAGAAAGATCAAGGGAGGAGAGCCACTGGCCATCTATACAAGGTGCATGAGCACTATTCTATTCTCCTGAAAGATCCCTCTAGGTCTATCTCAGCCAACACTTGGAAAAACTAAGATGTTATGGGTTTCAGTTTTGCTGGCCAACAAACATTCCATAATGGCCCATCCAAACGTCTAAGCCTTTATATTCTTGTTCTAGACATGGAACATAATGCATGGTTTGTTCTCTACATGTTCAGAATTAACTGTTATTTCTCAGCTATCCCAATTTTGCCATCTTCTGTAACATCAATACCATTTTTCCAAGTACCAAAGCTATTTGAAAAAATATATTTTTTGCTCTTTACCTCGTCCTTCTGCAACACTTTCCAGGATCTTTTCTTCTTCTTTAAGCTGTTTCTCTTTAGCTGATTCCTTACGTGCTGGAAAGAGTAAGATATTAGATAGTTAGCCCAGAACTTGCTCACTACTAATAAATCAAACCAAGTATGTTGATTGTTACCTTCTGCCTTCTCTTTGAGATGCTGGTGCTGATCCAGGAGGCTGATGTTAGACTGAGGGCCCAAGGGAATGTCATCTTCATCTCCATGGTATTCGCTGCCACTGTCCCTGTGTTCGTCATCCAGCACCCCTTTGCGACGAATCTGCAGCAACTTTTGCAACTAAAGGCATAAAGTTATGAGCTGAGAATTCCATTAAAGGCAGCCTTTAACTACTAGACACAGATCTTATATTTGTTAGAACCGGCCAAGATTTGTATCCTCAACTGTTTCTCAATGAAATTCACCTCATGAATATGTATCTAACATATTTAATTCTGCTTATTTCTAGGCTAATTTTAAATTGCCAGGTTTTACTTTTATTTTTCACAGCAAATATGAAAAGTATTTTCAGATATTAAAAGAGTGAATTAATGGAAATGAGAATCTATAGATGTACTTAGTGGAACCTCTCAAAGTAGGGTGACACTAATATGTTCCACTATTATACTGTTCACAGAAATATTGCTGCCTTACAAAACGGGTTCATTCAAAAGCCTAATTAAATGTAGAATTGTGGTTCTGTAGATAGTACTTGGTTCTTACTACTTAAAGTGCTAAGATAAATCTAAATCTATAAATAAATAAACAAACAAATTCCTCATTAATTATTATTCTTTATATCACCCATTATGTTTGTCCTACTAATAACATCATACATCCCTTGGACTCACCTTTATAGACTGGATGATATCTATATGAACTTGGCTTAATTGATTAATTAACTGACCAGTTGAAATATCTTCTACCTATATTTTTATTTTTATTACTTATATTTATCTATATTTTTAATAATTAATATTTTTAATAATATGAACTGTTAGTTTTATATTAACTCTTTTTAATTAAATTATTGTGGGGATTTTTAAGTGGATGGGAGGATGGTAGTGATGGCATGAATGAATGGGACTATTTTAGTAATTATTGGAATGAATGGAATACTGTGAATGAAAATGAATGGGAGGGGGGGTGATAGATGCAATGGAGTGGGTGGGTGGGATTATAATATGTATGGAATGAATGAATATGACATGAATGGAATTTTTGGCACACCTGACGCTGGAAGGGCAGGAGGGGAGGGGATACTTATCTCTGGGGTGGCAGAGGGTCAAAATATCCCGGTCTTGCTGGGGAGAGGCAGGTATGGCGGAAGCCATGGAGCTAGCCGTTGCAGGGGAAGGAGGGATCGCTGCTTAGTAGCGATCCCTTCTTCAGGCTCCATGAGCTTAACTCAAGGCACTGGTGATGAGTGTAATTCTGGCCCTGGGCTCAAGTTGTTGCTACTCAATGCCAGATCGGTGGTAAATAAAGCTCTCCTCATCCGGGATCTGATCCTGGATGAGGAGGCCGACCTGGCTTGTGTGACCGAAACCTGGCTTGGCCCGGAGTGAGGAGTTCCTCTCTCTGAAATTTGCCCAGCTGGGTTTCGGGTATGGCACCAACCTCGACCCCAGGGAAGGGGGGGAGGAGTGGCTATTATAGCCAGGGAGAGTCTTGGCCTGCGTAGGCTCATTGCTCCAGAGGTTGGGGGTTGCGAGTCCCTCCTGGTGAAGTTGGACTTAGGGGTTCAGGTGGGCTTGTTACTCACGTACCTGCCTCCCAGCTGCGTGTCAACAGTCCTGCCTGTGCTACTCGAGGAGGTGGCCGGGCTGTCGGTGGAGTTCCCCGGACTTATCGTCCTGGGGGACTTCAATCTGCCGTCGCTCGGCAGTTCCTCTGGACTGGCACAGGAGTTCATGGCCACCATGACAGCCATGGACCTGACTCAAGTAGTTCAGGGTCCGACTCACGAGGGTGGGCACGCACCCGATATGATATTCCTCTCTGAGCAACTGAGTAATGATCTCAGATTAAGGGGCTTAGAAGTGTTGCCTTTGTCGTGGTCAGATCATTTCCTACTGCGGCTTAACTTCCTGGCTCCAATCCTTCCCCGCAGGGAGGCGGAACCAATTAGGAGGTTCCGCCCCAGACGCCTGATGGATCCAGAAAGCTTCCAGATGGGACTTGGGGTTATTCCAGATACACTTGTCCACAGTTCAGCAGAGTCTCTTGCTGAGGCCTGGAACAAGGCTGCAGGGGAGGCTCTTGACCGGATTGCGCCGTTGCGACCTCTCCGCGGCACTAGACCCCGTAGAGCTCCATGGTTCAACGAGGAGCTCCGGGTGTTGAAGCGCCAGAAGAGACGTCTGGAGAAGCGATGGAGGAAGAGTAAGTCCGAATCCGATCGAACACTTGTAAGAGCTCATATTAAGACTTACAAAGTGGTGCTCAAGGCGGCAAGATGCGCGTATCATGCCGCCTTGATTGCATCAGCGGAATCCCGCCCAGCCGCTCTGTTTAGGGTAACCCGCTCCCTTCTTAATCAGAGGGGAGTTGGGGAGCCCTTGCAGAGTAGTGCCGAGGATTTTAACACGTTTTTCGCTGATAAAATCGCCCGGATCCGAGCGGACCTCGACTCCAATTGTGAAACAGAGTCGACTGACAATGAGTCAGTCGAGGTGACTGGGGCTAAACGTCTTTGTCCATCTGTCTGGGAGGAGTTTGACTTGGTGACACCTGATGAAGTGGACAAGGCCATTGGAGCTGTGAGTTCCGCCACCTGTTTACTGGATCCGTGTCCCTCTTGGCTGGTTTCGGCCAGTCGAGGGGTGACACGGAGCTGGGTCCAAGAGATTGTCAACGCCTCCTTGGGGAGGGGGTCCTTTCCGCCCCTTTATAAGGAGGCGGTTGTCCGCCCCCTCCTCAAGAAGCCTTCCCTGGACCCAGCCGTGCTTAATAACTACCGTCCAGTCTCCAACCTTCCCTTCATGGGGAAGGTTGTCGAGAAGGTGGTGGCACTTCAACTCCAGCGGTCCTTGGATGAAGCCGATTATCTAGGTCCTCAGCAGTCTGGATTCAGGCCCGGCTACAGCACGGAAACTGCTTTGGTCGCGTTGATGGATGATCTCTGGCGGGCCCGGGACAGGGGCTTGTCCTCTGTCCTGGTGCTCCTTGACCTCTCAGCGGCTTTCGATACCATCGACCATGGTATCCTTCTGCGCCGGCTGGAGGGGTTGGGAGTGGGAGGCACTGTTCTTCAGCGGTTCTGCTCCTACCTCTCCGGTCGGTCGCAGTCGGTGTTAGTGGGGGGGTCAGAGGTCGACCCCGAGGTTTCTCCCTTGTGGGGTGCCTCAGGGGTCGGTCCTCTCCCCCCTGCTATTTAATATCTACATGAAACCGCTGGGTGAGATCATCCAAGGGCATGGGGTGAGGTATCATCAATATGCTGATGATACCCAGTTGTACATCTCCACCACATGTCCAGTCAACGAAGCAGTGGAAGTGATGTGCCGGTGCCTGGAGGCTGTTGGGGCCTGGATGGGTGTCAACAAACTCAAACTCAACCCAGACAAGACGGAGTGGCTGTGGGTTTTGCCTCCCAAGGACAATTCTATCTGTCCGTCCATTACCCTGGGGGGGGAATTATTGACCCCCCTCAGAGAGGGTTCGCAACTTGGGCGTCCTCCTCGATCCACAGCTCACATTAGAAAAACACCTTTCAGCTGTGGCGAGGGGGGCGTTTGCCCAGGTTCGCCTGGTGCGCCAGTTGCGGCCCTATTTGGACCGGGAGTCATTGCTCACAGTCACTCATGCCCTCATCACCTCGAGGCTCGACTACTGTAACGCTTCCTACATGGGGCTACCTTTGAAAAGTGTTCAGAAACTTCAGATCGTGCAGAATGCAGCTGCGAGAGCAATTATGGGCTTCTCCAAGTATGCCCATATCACTCCAACACTCCGCAGTCTGCATTGGCTGCCGATCAGTTTCCGGTCACAATTCAAAGTGTTGGTTATGACCTATAAAGCCCTTCATGGCACCGGACCAGAATATCTTCGGGACCGCCTCCTGCCGCACGAATCCCAGCGACCGGTTAGGTCCCACAGAGTTGGCCTTCTCCGGGTCCCGTCGACTAAACAATGTCGTCTGGCGGGACCCAGGGGAAGAGCCTTCTCTGTGGGGGGGGCCGACCCTCTGGAACCAGCTCCCCCCTGAGATTAGGATTGCCCCCACCCTCCTTGCCTTTCGTAAACTCCTTAAGACCCACCTTTGCCGTCAGGCATGGGGGAACTAAAACACCTCCCCCTTGCCCATGTTGTTTTGTTGATTGATTGACTGTGTGCCTGTTTTTTTATATATACTGTTTTTATGAGATTATTAATTTTAAATTGTAACTAGATGGGTGGGCATTGGATTTGGTATTATGTACTGTACTGTTTTTTATTATTGTTGTGAGCCGCCCCGAGTTTGCGGAGAGGGGCGGCATATAAATCCAATACTGTAAACCTAACCTAACCTAACCTATGCTCTTTACTAACTAAAAAGCAATATGCAGAACCAGTCGTAGGGGGTTTGCTCCAAGTATTGCTGAGCAACAACTCTGAATCACTAATCCCTAAGCACAGCTTAAGATGGGGTGATTTAGAATTCAACATCTGATGAGCTACAGGGGTTTCATACCAGTTTTAGTTACTGAGCACAAAACAAAAAAGTTAAGTGTAAAGTGAGCCACGTTTAGGAATATTTTATTAATGTCAGTAGCTACTACAGATCACATAAAAGTGACAAAAATAAGAACCTATTAGATATACAGTATCATAATCCAATCATGTTTACCTGCATTTCCTGCCCCCTTTTTCATTCATTTGGGTCTGATTCTCAGAGACAACCTGGAAACGTCCTTGCAGGTCCGTCCCCCCATCCACCCAAAGTTATCAGAAGTGGTTTGCCATTGCATCCTTCCTGAGGCAAAGAGGCAAATGAGATGGAATCGACTAGGCCAAGATCACCCAGTTGACTCTGTGCCTAAGGCAGGAGTGGAACTCACAACATCTGCCTAGCCTAATGCCTTAGCCCACTGATAGCGAACCTTTTTTCCTAGGCTGCTGAAAGAGCATGGGTGTGCACTATCGTGCATGTGTGAGTGCCCACACCCATGATTTAATGCCTGAGGAGGGAAAAACACTTCCCACACCCCCCGGAGGCCCTCTGGAGATCAGAAATGGCCTGTTTCCTAACTTCTGGTAGGCCCAGTAGGCTCATGTTTTGCCCTCCGCAGGCTCCAAAGGCTTCCCTGGAGCTGGGGGAGGATAAAAATGCCCTTCTCCATCCTCCTGGAGGCTCTCTGGAAGCCAAAACCGCCCTCCCAGAGTCTTACATGCACATTGGAGCTGAGCTAGGGCAACAGCTCATGTGCCAGCAGACATGGCTCTGCGTGCCACCTGTGGCATCCGTGCCATAAGTTCGCCACCACTGCCTTAGCCCCTACACCAGTGTGGCTCTCATTTATCGGTTTAAAGTGCAACATTTTATAAGAATTATCTAGGGATTTTCAGTCTTTTCTATCTGAATCAATATCAGCTATGTCCTTTTGGGATAAGCAATGAGCAACATGACAAAGTTTTCAAAACATCGTGGAAAATGATTCTATTAACTGTCACTAGCCACTCTACCAAACACACCAGGCACCACTGTGATAGAAGCAAAAAAGCTACTTTCCTCAAAAGATGTGTATGTTTACCGGCATTTTTAAAATATATTTTTCATTTCATGTTAAAAGCTTAACTAAAGTGCCGGTGACTTTTTCTGATATATACCACCCAATTTATTTCTGATTTTCACCCATCTCCGAGAGACTCCAGCGGGGAAACATTGACCCTAATGTCCCTCTTCCTTTGTCCCCAAAACATACAACTAGTTGCGGGGACCAACAGAGCAACCAATCGAAAAGGAGAAGCAGAAAAAGCATCTTGTACAAGACCTTAGGACAGGGGTAGGCAAAGTTGGCTCTTCTATGACATGTGGACTTCAACTCCCAGAATTCCTGAGCTAGCATGATTGTCTCAGGAATTCTGGGAGTTGAAGTCCACAAAACGTCAAGTTGCCAAGATTGGAGGCAGCAGCTGCACAGCGGGGAGACAACAACAAGCGGTGTCCGTTAAAGGCCTCCCGCCGCCCCACGCCCACTTGTCCTACGTTACCAGCTCCTGCTTGCGCTGCTTGAGGGGCACATAAGGCTGGTAGTCTTCGTCTGCCTCATCATCTTCCTCCTCCTTGACCTCTCCTTTCACTCTTTCCTCCTCCTCCTCCTCCTCTTCGTCGACGTCGTCTTCGCCAGACAGGCCCGACGCTTCCCATTCTGGCGTGTGCTGCCTCTGAGTACGTTAGAAGAAAAGAATCAGTCGACCGGCGGTTCCGAACCGTGCCGAGGACCCCGCCGGCCCGACGCAGCCTTACCTTCCTGCTACTTCCGGTCTCCATGTTTTCGAGCACTACGCTCAACTCGACAATCCGTGCGCGAGCGCACGCGCGTATCCGACGGTGGGGGGAGGTTACCGTTGCTTAGCAACAGCAGCCGCGCCTACAAACCAAAACGAAACCAAAATTTCTCGTGACGAAAACGGATGTGCGACCGACGGAAGCACAAACTGCTTCCGCCAAAGGCGGAGCGGAAGTCCGGTCTGGAGCCGTTTGGGTGCCAGAAGAGCGCCAAGGGGATTCTACCGATTGCAAGTTGCTAACCTTAATTGGTGCAAGTAGTTTCCGGCGCGAAGGAGCGCTAAGTGCTGTCGGGCAAGAATCCCTTGGTGCTCTGAGCTGCTTGTTTACTTGCAGACGTTTCATTACCTATCACTGGTGATGTTACCTAGTTCGGTAATGAAACGTCTGCAAGAAAACAAACAAGCTCAGCGAGCACTCCGGTTAACCCTGAGCTACAAATATTTTCCCTTTATTGGTCCCATTTTGTGTGGCTAGAGTCGCTGTTAAATCAGCAGATTTAATCAGTCGGCGTTTCTGGACTGTCGCCTGTCAGAAATCGTGTAAGGGTCTTCTGCTCAGGCGGGAGGATTGGACTAGCTCAGGGGTCCCTGACCTTGGCGTCTCAGCTGGCTGAGGAATTCCGGGAATTGATTCCATAAGTCTTAAAAGTAACCAAGGACCATTTTGTCGTATGGTTAAAAAGCTGACCAATAAGTTGATTTCAAAATTAATGGAAGTAAATTTTACAAAAGTGAAGCCAATTGTTGTAGCAAATTCTTAAAATAATTTGTACTACTTCCTTTAGTTCGTTGGAGTAATTTATTTTCAGTTAATTTTAATTAATTGAAATGTAATTAATTGTTCCTATAGATGCTATTTCTCTCAGTGAAGTGGTCTTCTTCATTACCACTACCCAGTTGCCATCAGATTTAAGTTGAAACAAAGTTTGGCATACTTTAAAAGCATGAAAAAAAAATGTATATCTTATAAAACATGTTTTCAAGATGATGTAAGAGAAATATTTAATGGAAAACTGAATAGCTTTCTATCTCTTCCCCATCCTGTTATGAATGATTGGGTCAGCCTGCCTGGCGATGAAGAGACGAGGGGGAGGGGTAGACCCTATATCTGGGGTGGAAGAGGGCCAAAATATTCTGGTGCTGCTGGGGAGAGGCAGATGGTGGGAGACTTGGGGTAGGACATTCTTGGGGAATGAGAGCCCGCTGTCTGAAAATGGTCCCTTGTTCCGGCCCCATAAGCTCAGCCCGGGGTGCTGATGACGAGCAAAATCCGGACCCTGGATGTTGCTACTCAATGCCAGGTCGCTTGCAAATCTCTCCTCAACTGGGAAATGATCCTGGAGGAGGAGGCTGGCCTGATATGTGTGACTGAGACCTGGCTGGGCCCGAAGGGAGTAGTTCCTCTCTCGGAAATATGCCCAGCTGGGTTTCAGGTTTGGCATCAGCCAGGACCCCAGGAAAGGGAGGGAGGAGTGGCAATTATAGCCAAGGAGATTTTGGCCTACACAGACTCGCTGCTACTGAGATTGCGGGTTGTGAGTCCCTCTCTGTGAAGTTGGACCTAGGGGTTCAGGTGGGCTTGTTGCTCACATACCTGCCACCTAGCTGCGTGTCAACAGCCTTGCATGTGCTGCTCGAGGAGGTAGCCGGGCTGGCAGTGGAGTTTCTCAGAATTGGGGGACTTTAACCTGCTGTCACTCGGTGAATCCTCTGGGTTAGCGCAGGAGTTCATGGCCACCATGGCAGCCACGGACCTGACCCAAGTAGTGCCGGGTCCAACCCACGAGGGGGGGGGCACGCACCCAACATGATATTTCTCTCAGAGCAGCTGAGTGATGGTCTGATAGTAAGGGGCTTAGATGTTCTGCCCTTGTCATGGTCAGACTATTTTCTGCTATGGCTCGACTTCAAGGCTCCAATCCTCCCCCGCAGGGAGGTGGAACTGACTAGGTGGTTCCGCCCCAGACGTCTGATGGACCCAGAGGGCTTTCAGAGGGCGCTTGAGGTTTTACCAGATTCACTCGTACACAGTTCATCAGAGTCCCTCGCTGTGGCCTGGAATACGACTGTGACGGAGGCTCTTGACCAGATTGCGCCGTTGCGACCTCTCTGTGGCACTAGACCATTACCCTGGGGGGGGAGTTATTGACCCCTTGGAGAGGGTCCGCAACTTGGGCATCCTCCTCGATCCACAGCTAACTTTAGAACACCATCTTTCGGCTGTGGTGAGGATGCCGTTTGCACAGGTTCGCCTGATGCACCAGTTGCGGCCCTATTTGGGCAGGGAGTCTCTGCTCAAAGTCACTCACACCCTCATCACCTCGAGGTTCGACTATTGCAATGCTCTCTATATGGGGCTACCTCTGAAGAGTGTTTGGAAACCAGATCATGCAGAATGCGGCCGCAAGAGCAATTGTGAGCCTTCCGAGATTTGCCCATGTCTGGTCAACACTCCGCGGCCTGCACTGGTTGCTGATCAGTTTCCGGTCACAATTCAAAGTGTTGGTAAAGATCTATAAAGCCCTACATGGTTTTGGGTCAGAATATGTATGGGACTGCCTTCTGCACAAATCCCAGTGGCCGATTAGTCAGCCTTCTCCGGGTCCTGTCGACTAAACAATGTCATCTGGTGGGACCCAGGAGAAGAGCCTTTTCTGTGGCGGCCATGGCCCTCTAGAATCAACTCCCCCAGAGATTCGAATTCCCCCCACCTTCCTTGCCTTCAGCAAGACTCTGAAGACCCATTTATGTCGCCAGGCATGAGGAGAATAATGTGCCCCTTCTGACTAATTTAAGTCTTTTTTTAATGATGGTGGGATTTTAATTTTGGTTTTAACTATTAAATTTGTACTATAAAGTAAGAGATACATTTTTCTTCTATGACAAAGGTAAGTACACTCTTGGCTCTCTTACTCTTCCCCCTTTGGCAGAAACAGCCTCAAATAGGCATTTGTTATAATGGTTTGCCAATCTCTGACACTGACATGCATTTTCCCACTCCTTCATGTAGAATTCTTTCAGCGATAGATGCTTGAAGGGTTTCTTACCCACAGTATCTCAATGGGACTTATAGGCAGGCTTTTTGTCTATTCCAGAAGCCTCCATTTTTCCCCCTTTCCCCCCAGCCAATTCTTGATGGATTTACTAGAATATTTAGGGGTCATCGTGTAGCAAGATTCATATTAGATTTAGCTTCAGTCTTTTGAAGGATATTCTTACAGACCCACTAGTACAATGGATTCATATTGAATTTTATAAGAGTGAGCTGCCCAGGCCCTGGTGCAGATAATGATAACATTTCCACCACCATGGTTTACAGCTGTCATCAGGTTCTGTGAAATGATTTATTTGGTTTTGATCAAACATGCTGTATTTTGGTACTGTGGCCAAATAATTATATCTGTGCATCATCTATCAGAGCACATTATTCCACAAGTCCTGGCCTTTGCCTAGCTTTTCCATAAGTAACAGCTCAGCCCAAGAATAATAATTGCCAAACTTCAGTTCTTTATTTCGTTGTACCAAATAGACAGAATCTTGATGGAAACTTCAAGAAAGTTGCAGTCCTACCTCTCTTGTTTCTGATCCAGCTCTTGGATGTTATCTCTTGTTTCATCCTACTCCTTGGAATGTGTTCCTTCTTTCCTGGGAAACTGCTACTTTGTCCGGTTCTTTCTGGGCAGCAGAGGTTTCCTCCTGATACATCTTCCATATAGATCTAATTTATGCAGCTTCTTTGTAATGGTTTGGTCATGCACTTTGACATCAGTAATGGGGAGAGCTACCTGTAATTTATAGGATATTTTTGTGGTTCTTAAGATAATTCTTTCAGCATTGTGTGTTCTGCTCTTGCAGAAGGCCTGGCCTGAACTGTTTGACAGTTGTTTAAAATCTCTACTTGTAGATGATTTTCCAGGCAAGGAATAATTGATGGTGAATCATTTGACGAATCTTTTTAAATCCTTTCCCAGACTCATAGGCATTTATAAACTCACTGGAAGCTTCAAAGGGTTTTTCAGTCTAGTCATGGTGATTTCAAACACTTTAACAACTTAGAGCAAATCCAACTAAACACCTGAGGTTTAAATAAGATTCCCAGATCCTTTGTACTGTTTTTTAAACACTTACACTTGATATGCATGGTGGCCTAGAGGTGGAGCTCTTGCCTCACAATCAGGAGGTTGTGAGTTCGATTCTATGTAGATGTAGGGTTTCCTGCTTGGGCAGAGGGTTGGACTAGATGACCTGCGAGGTCCCTTCCAAATCTGTTAAAGTGGTGCTCCTGATCCTAATTTTAATTATTTGAGGTTGCGATAGATAATAAGAGTGTACTTAATGTTTCAAAATCTGAAATTTGCATGTTTATCTAAAGTAAATAATGGGTCACACAATGTAAGTGGCGTGTGATTTGTTTTATCATTTATCTAGAAATAGGATTGAAAGGACTAAATATTTTGTCTGTTAAAATACATTGAAAAAATTGAATGGGGTGGGCTCAGTTTTCCACATGACAATACATGAAATCTTTTGAATTCTTATCTTAACTTTGAATTAGATGAGACACCCTACTGTTTTTTTAATTGTGTTCCAGCCTTTCCTAAATTAGAGCTGATGATGCATATTGCATTCTCATAATAATCACTTGTATAATTCTGGATTTTACAGGCAATCCTTGGTTATTGACCACAATTGAGACTGGCAACTTGATTGTTAAGCAGAGCTAAGTAAATCTACAATCTTTCTTCAGCTTCGTTTTACAGAACTATGAAATGAAAGGTTTGATTGCAAAGTTACTTTTTTATTACTATGTGAAGCAATAGCTAAACAAGGACTATATATATGGCAGATTTTTGAAGCGCAATGTATTTTAATATGCCTCTTCTGCAGATTGGTATTTTAGCCTTTTACTGATTCTTTAATTACATCCAGATTTGATTACCGTATGTGATACAGGATGTCTTAAAATTAATTTTAAAGGTCAGATGCTTCATTATACATTTACTATATTCAAAATAGTAAGCCTAATTCAAAGTATTTTTTAAAGACCAGAATGGTCTAAAATATCTATTAAGTCCTTTCTCTGTGTTGAGAAATTTGGTGCCATCAAGTTTGGCAAACAGCTATGGAAGATAGCTTTTTTTTTTTTAGGTTGGCATCTTGGCTTTGGAATGTGACGTTTGCACAGAAATTTAACTGAAAACACATCATTAGATCCAGGTAATATTCATCTAGATGTTCATAGTTTTCAAATATCAATTCAAATTTAAACTGATTTAATAAAAAAATATGTACCATGTCCTTAAGTTCATATATAAAACTAAAAGTGTCTGTGGGGAATCTCCATATTCACAGATGGTAGGTTGATATAATCATATTATATAAATTATTATGCCATATCCATGTTATTTAACAAACAACTTGAAGTTTCATATTATATTCTCAGTCTCAAAATGGTCAATGATCAAAGATTCTGAGAATTGAATTGAATTCCAAACTACAGGTATCTGAAAGACATTAGTCAGGCTATACCAATTCAGAAGCTCCCTAGAAGCAATTGTTGAGCACATATTCTGAGCACGTATTTCTGAAAACTCAACATCCTATTTGTTTTGTCTATTTTATATCTAGAGAACCTTATGTTTGGAACAACTAGTTAGGATAGGATTTGTATTTATTCCTTAGTTTTAAGTCTCTGTGTTTTGATAACCCTTTAGGTCCTATCCAAGTTTTGCATGCTCTGCTTAGAGAAGCAAAAGATGTCATATCTGAAGGCCCAACTTTTAGCATGAATTTGGCACAAGCATGATCACCAGTAGTTATGCCTAATGGGTGGTTTGGGCACATTCAGATAATTCTGAAGTGTTTTATCATTTCTTTTAAATGAATTATTGCTAAGACAAGGACTAGCAAAGGTTTTCTGCACTTTAACTCCTTCTAGGATCACATTAAACTCAGGCAAATTATTTGTAAGTGAGGCACTATTGCTCAATAATACACAATATGTTTTACAAGGCTGAGATGGGTCACAGGAGATAATGTCAAAAATTACTGAGATTAAGAGATGTTGGGGAAAGAACGTCATTCAGAGTAACTGATACTGAGCTAATCTAACCTTGCTGAGAAAAACCGTAGGAACTTGTCCAAGCAACTTCTGAGAATCGGATGTGACTGAGTGGAAAAAACAGCAACAAGTGTAAATTACTAACAAAGACATGTAGGGAAAGGAGATGGATCCCAAATTGACAGTAAGCAAATGGAAATAAAAGTTGGTGAAAACCTTGCCAACATTTATCAAATCAATATACAGAAATACCTCATTTTTCACGGGGGATGCGTTCCAAGACCACCCGTGAAAAATGAATTTCCGTGAAGTAGAGGAAAGATATTTTTTTTAATGTATTTAACGAGTATTTGGACTTTTAAAACCCACCTTTTGCATTAAACAGTCATTCTATAATGTTTCTCAGCTGGAACTACGTGTGATATCCTACCAGTTTCTTTAATAGAGTACAGTAGTACTGTAGAGGAATTTTATGAATTTTTAATGGATTTAAAAATTTTAATGGATTTAAGCCCTTTGAAAACCTGTGAAATAGTGAATCCGTGAAAGATGAACCATGAAGTAGCGAGGGATTACTGTATTTGATAAATATTTTATACCAGCAATGAAGAATGTTAATGATTAGAAACATGAAGGTGTATAATATGAGCCGGGGTGGCGCAGCAGGTAGAGTGCTGTACTGCAGGCCACTGAAGCTGACTGTAGATCTGAAGGTCAGCGGTTCAAATCTCATCACCGGCTCAAGGTTGACTCAGCCTTCCATCCTTCCGAGGTGGGTAAAATGAGGACCTGGATTGTGGGGGCAATGGGCTGGCTCTGTTAAAAAGTGCTATTGCTAACATGTTGTAAGCCGCCCTGAGTCTAAGGAGAAGCGCGGCATAAAAATCAAATAAATAAATAAATAAATAAATATTGTACCATCATTACTTTACCAGTATACTATCTGGTTCTTTTGGGGATACTAAAGAGGATGTGACTGATGTGGCAAAGAAGTCAATTGTCAGGTTCAAATGAGTATAATATAAAGCTAAATAAAATACATGTCAATTTCAGATTCGACAGCAATTCTGTGAATTCAGTGAGGTTTACTCCACAGTAAACAAATATTTTTGTGTACTTCCCTTCCTCCTGAGGGAACTTAAAGGATTCATATTTAGGATTCTGGACTAATTCATAAGATATTAGTGAGTCGTATATGTGGTGTTTAGTTAATTATTTAAATTTTCAGCTTCCTGTGTGAAAAACTTGTACTGTACTTTTCTTGGAGAATTATTATTCTGAGATGTCCATTAAATCAGGTTGCAGACGGATGAAAACAAGTAATAGTGTAAATAGAGTACATCAGGGGTGGGACTGGCTCGCTTGAACTGGTAGTGACCTGCTGGTGATGTCATGATGATGTCACCGAACTGAATTGGTCAGTGTCAGTCCATGGGTACTGCCATCTTTTTAAAAAAAAAAAATGATATCTTTTCTTCTGAGCATGTGCAGAAGCCAAGTTTTTGGCACTGTGCATGCAGTCGCCATCTTGTTTTCGGCTTTCTTTTTAATTTTTTAAAAATTTAAATATTTCAAAAGGTTTTTTTCTTCTGAGCATGTGCAGATGCCAAATTTACGACACCATGCCTACGGTTGTCAGCTTGAGGAAGTAAACTGGCAGTGAGGTAACTTTGTACCTACCCCTGCTTGGGCCCCCTCAACATTTCAGTCCCAGAAAGCAGTTGAAAAATACCCTTCTCCTATTTTGCAGCCATGCACCATTTTCTATCCTTCCTTTTTATTTGGTATTCCCTCCCACCCTGAAAGCAAAAGATAGCAAGGGGGAGAGACAGAGAGGAAGGAAGGGAGAAGAGAAAGGAAACACCACAAACTCTACCACTAAACATGGCCTCAGAAGACACTTTGAAACAACAGCAATTTAGGGCTGGAAGATATCTCGGAGGTCATCTAGTCCAACCCTGTGCTACAGCAGGAAACCTTACATTGTCTGAATTACTTTGATGACTCTAACAGAGAAGAAAATTGCCAGAAAGGAGTTTACTAGGACAAGGCTGCCATGCAGAGGAAGACAGAGATAGTCCTTGCCGCCCCGAGTCTTCGGAGAGGGGCGGTATACAAATCTAATAAATAATAATAATAATAATAATAATAATAATTATTATTATTATTATTATTATGATGATGACGACGACTACAATTGAGGCCAAAGTTTGGCTGCTAAGCAAGAGCGTTGTTAAGTGAGTTTCACATTTTACTCAATCCATATTTCCAGGCCCTAATAATCATGTACAAGCTAGGGAAGAACATCTGAAGACATGTATAGTGTACAAAAGTTATGATTAAATGTGTGGCAGAAAATGGACTCTGGGTGTTTTTCCAAATGCAGTGAGGTTGAATGTGTAGTTTTAGAACTGCGTATGGGGATGTGTGTGTACAAACGCATACAGTATATATAGTTGATAACATATTTTTGTGTGCCTGTGTAATATGTATGTACACATATGGCATATATACATAGGATTAAATAGTATGTTCATAGTAGTAAATAGGGAAATTTGAGGTCTTTGAGGCAAGGAGAAGCAAGGAGAAGCCAGGCACCCTAACCCTAGAAGTGACATTGACTTGGCCACACCCACCCAGTCACATGATCACATAGCAACACCCACCCAATCACAGGACCGCAAAGCCACTTCCACCCAGTCACATGACTGCCAAACTACTCCCACCAGCCACATGACCACCAAGCCACGCCCACAAAACAAGCCACACCGAGTGGCAGTTAAAAAAAATGGAACCCACCCTTGGAATACATAATTACAAGAGGCTTAGTTAACTTAAAAAACCCCACACAAGTTGAGGCCTGTTGCTTCAATTATAGTATACTTTTTACAAGATTCTGAAGGCAAAAAAGCAGGTTTGCTGCCTTAATGTCCAGTCTGGGATCATTTGGACCTTGCAAATATAGGTAAGCTAAACAGATGTTTGATCCATCTAGAAAGGCAGCCCTTATTATTTCCCAATCTAGAAAATGCACCGCCCCACTCCACGCTACCATTCTGCTAACATCTCCAGGGGGGCATAAAATTCAGATAGAATAAAAAAGTAAAATTGATTTTATTCTGTCTACAAAAGTGGTTTCTAGACTAGCTGGATTTTTGCTGTTGGTTGGGCTTATCCAAAAGTCCCCATACAATGTATACCATACTTTTCTCCACCAGATTCTAGCAGAGAACCATATCATACAATACCTAACATAACATAACACCATACAGCAGTGTTTTGATGAATAACGATTGCTACAAACCTGTATGGTTTAGATCACTTTGGCTGGGCAACTTTGGGAATTAAAGTCTCACACCTCTTCAAGTTGCCAAGGTTCGGAAATACTTGCTTGAGATGAACTCCGTTATATGCATTTCATGAAACTATTATGAGGAACAAGATTTTCAAATATGGAATGAACTAGTATACAAGAAAAATCTAATATGCCACGCTGGGAATTCTACTATTTATTTCTCTTCTGCCTGCTATGTGCATGGTTTACATTAACTGGTGCAGAAAAGATTACTTGGCTGCCATACCTCCCGTCCCTTTTCAAACTTAATGTTTTAGATATTAAATAGTCTAACAATTCACAATAATAGCATTGGACAGCTAGACATGCACTCCAGTTGGACAAAACCTCTGATAATGATGTAGGTATTGGCTTGTTTTTAGGATGACACATCTTACCTTGTATTGCAGTGATGAATGCCTTCAGCTCTGAATCAATACTAAGTGCTATAAATTCATTATGTTTCCTGCTTCTGCAATAAGGCACCTACCTATAGTCCAGGTGAATTCTTGAAAAGGGAAGGAGGGACAAAGAGAGGCTGATATCAGTAAGCAATTTATAAGTTGTCAGCAACTAGGTTTGGCCTTAGTGAAGTTTTCTAAGCTTTCTGTACTGTGACTTAATGTCCCAAACTGCAGTTCCTTGGCACTTATATAGACTGTAACTACGTTGATTTCTGACAACGTCAGCATGAGCATCTGCAGAAGGGCACCAAGGGAACAAATGAACCAGCATGCAGGTAGACATTTGCATCAACATCAGAATCCAAGTAGGTGAACTGTGGAATTTTTACGAACAAAGGTACCAGTGTCTTTGAAGTTTGCTGCAGTTGCTGCTGCATAGCTTATACCGTCTCACATAAAATATTTCACAGCATTTTTTAAAGAAACAGAATATCTGATCAGTTTGTTGATAATGATGTCACATGTTCCAAACCCTTTGTGATCGTATGAGGGGCTTCCCTCTCTTAAGATGGAGGAGGAGGAGGAGGAGGCAGGATACCTCCAGAAATTTAGTTCAACAATGGACCATACCCATTTGTTGAGACAGCTGTATGTTACAAACAAGATGCAGGGAACAATTATTGCCCAGTTATGCACCCCACCCCAACACTTGGCAGAGTAAAGTAGCTGGCATCACGTATGGGGAGGAAGATGATAATTCCAATTATGTTACTAGAGGAGTGAAACTAGTGTGTTTCAATATAATACTTAAGGGCAGGTTTAAATCCAGAGCAAAACTCAAGTGGTAATGCTGTATAAGAGATTCTAAAGAAGGGATTTCAAACTCGCGGCTCATGGGCCAGATGCATCATGTGTTGGCCCACTCCCGTTTTAGTGAAACGGAGGGGGGGGATTGCGAATATGTCATGTGACGACGTGTCATTGCAAGTTTGACACCCCTGCTCTCAAGGGAATAGGTGCAAATATGTATAAGTTAAACAGAGATCCATGGTAAAACAACAGCAGGAGAGAGAACCTTTGCTTAGGAAATGTCTTAGAAGGAATTTCATCCTTTCCCTTTTTTTCAGATGCACTGTCATTGGTATGACAATAGCTTACCCAGTACACAAATAATATAATAGGGCTCTGCTGTGGAATTGTAAGATTATCTACAGTAGAAGCAATCAGATTTCTGCAGCCATACACAAGGAGCACTATCAGACACACCTTTATCAGGTGAATCAGGTGACCAACTGCAGCAAGAACCAAACCCTTAGAGAGGCTAGAGTTTGCAAACACGTGAAAAGGGCAACAGTCATGGAATGATGGACTTGTAGTGCAGCAAGAAAGAATGGAGTCACACTCCACATTTGATTTTAAATACATAATCTATGACACAGCAGATGTGCAGTTTTACTCTCCAGTAAGTCTATTTTACATGAGGACTCTCCATAAATACGTCTTTGTAGTACGTAACACATATATCTTCATGTGCAAAGAGCACAACTATGTTTGATGCAGCCAATTGGGGGTAATTCTGTTGTGTGTGCTTGTGGAGAAACAAAGAAGTGTGTGCTGTTCATACGTAGAAAGTGTACAGAATTGCCTGTGCTGAAGAAATATCTGTCCAGAATGATTGTTTAGATGCAGGGGAAAAGACAATAAGAGAAAATATTAAAAATTGCAGACTTTATCAGCATTGCTCAGGCTGGCTGTCAGAGGCCGAGGGCTACCTGTTTGAAATGAAACTGCAGCTCTTATTACTGCTGGTAGGATCCTAGTAGCAATACTGTACTTTATGGTGTGTTGATCTGAGAGAATAACATTCCCTGAGAAGTAAGGTAACACAGCCACATTGAATGACATGTGCAATTTCTGGAAAAGGACAAGGGCTGTATCACATACAGAAACAGACAAGGGCTGTATCACGCACAGAAGCTCTGCCAACTGTAATTTCGCAAGGGGATATCTAGTTCTCAAAGCAGAAGGCAACTCCTTGGCTCCTTCATAAGGGGAGCTCCTTGTGCACCTCCTGCCCTTATGAAACTCAACAGTGTTGAGGCAACGTGTGAGAAAGCGCTCAGGAACAAGGGGGAGGAAGGAGGGTGTTTTCCATCATCAGGCTACACCTGCCACGAAGAGGGCCACGCCCTGGCACCAAAGGCCCAGTGAAGGCAGAACAAACAACAGAGAAGATGGATTTTTTAAATAAAATAAAAAATTAAAAAGTCCTTTATTGGGTGCAGCCTGGTCCCTGTGCCACGCTGGGCCTTGGCCAAATAAGACTGCCCCTGGGCTTGGGGCGGCTCAGTCAGCATCTCCCCGAACGTCGAACACTGAGAGGTGAGGGACACGGGCTGTCCAGGCCCTGCCTATGGGCTAGGGATGGGGAGCCCCATGGGGAAGGGGAAAGGGGAGGGCCAAGGGGTCAGTGAGGTCAAGTGTCTCTCTATGGGTTTGGGGAGAGGGAAGGCGAGGTGTGGGGCCCTGCGGATATACCAGGGCTGCACCGCACACCTCACTGAGCTGCACTCGAAGTGGTTTTCTTCAGGGTGAAATTGGTCCAGTTCACAGCCACTTTTTGTCGGGTCTGCTTGGCTGAGTCCAGGCAAAACCTGCAATACAAGGGAGGGAGGGATAGAAAAGGGTGATGAATCCCCGGAACGGAGTAGTAATTGTTTCTCACTGCATACACATACAAATCTATGCTTCATTATCTTCCCCATATGCACGGGCAAGCATTGGTCATGCCTTTGTCTACAGACATAGAATGAGACATCAGGAACTTGTTAGGTAGCTCTTTTATGAAGAGTAACTGATCTGAGACCACAGACTGATTTTGCAGATCAGGTAAATTGATTGTTTCAGACATTTCCGCTCTCATTCAGTTCCCTACTGTTAATATTACTTTGATTGTTTCTCCTTGACAAGCGCACACAGGCTTTTCCCCAGAACTTGGGATAGAGGTATATGCCTGGCTTCTTTTCAAGATATTTATAGAGTGCTCAATATTGCAGAAAAAATGGTTTATGCTGCATCAGCAAAGCCAGAAAAAAACAGTAGGCAGATCAAGCCCTCTCTTAGGCAATTAATTAATTGATTAATTAATGTGCAGATCTCAACAAACTTCACAACTATTAACTGACAACTTTACAGTAGTACACATCCTGCCTAACAAAATAAGATCCTGCATACCCCCTCATAGTTGGATACTGATTCAGTGGAGAAATAGATCTTTCTGAAAATCAACCTTCTCCTCCTTAGATTTTCTTGGCTTTATTCCCCAAACACTAGCAATTGCCCATCAGTCATTCTTCACCAAAACTAATATTTGTACATAGCCAATAATGACACTGTTAGACCCTGCTGACTAATAAAAATTGGACAAAGTGCTTTAGTTCTGAACCTGCATCAGAAGCAAGTTTGAATGGCTGAATAGCCATAGAGAGGATGGTTAACGGCAAGGCTATTTACTTATGAGGAAGTAATGCTCATGGGTTGGAATACAATGATGTTACTGTTGAATTTTCTTTTTTTTTTCAGACAGGTTGCCAAATACAAATGTGCATACAGGTACTGTTAGGTAGAAGTGTTAAATCAATAGCCAGATAAAGATGTTTTTGCTTTTGTGTTATTTACTGTTTAGGTTGATATGACCTCATTGATGTCACTTTACTAAGCTCAACCTTGAAGATATTGCTGCTGGCAGAGTGTAAAAAGTACGGTTCACTACTCTATTGCTTCTATTTGGGTCATTTTTTCTGTTGAGTGGGCGGATAGCAAATAACATTTAGTATGAATTCCCACTTCATATACCAGAGGATAAGACACACCTTTTTACACTCAAGAAGAGTGTGAAAACTTGGGTGTGTCTTATACACTGAATGTAGCCCCACCCAGCCACCCCCACTCTTTGGCCTCTGCCTCCCAGCATTTTACCTCCTTGCAGCAAACAGCGCAGAGCTTGATTAGCACAAGCCACTGATTATCTGCCTCCCGACACTCAACATGCTAAATTCAAAGTGAAACTAAAACTGCAAGGAGACAAATTTCTGGGAGGCAGAGGCAGAATTTTATTTTCTCGTTGCTGAAACTGGATGCAAGGAGGTAAGTCAATAACTATAAATGTCTGTAGAATGTTTAAATTATTAGACTGCTTTTTAAGATTTTTTTTAAAAGACTGCTTTATTATTGTTCTAGACAATTTAAGAAAATGAAGAACCTTTGTAAAATAAAAGCTTGATCTGAAGAGGCCTAGTGCTATTGTATCTTCTTTTAAATAGCAGAGAATAATGTATACGTCAAGAAAGCCACATCAACTTTACACGTATAATCTGAAATGTAACAGGTCTTGTTTAGTATTAAGATAAGGCAGCTGAGTTAAACCTTGACTTAGTCATATTTGGAGTAGATCAATTTAAATAATTGGGAGGAGTTAGTGTGACTATATTTAAGAAAACGTTCTGGCATTAATATACTGCTGTAATGTACATTTCTCCAACCCTGCTATTTCTATGGCCGTTGTTGTCACGGCGGCTGCCCTGCACTGGCCAGCAAAGCTGGCTGCACAGGAAAGCAGCGCAGGAAAGCGGCACGTTTGAAAAGCACGCTGCTTTCCCAGGCAGCCGACTTTGCTGGCCGGCGCAGGGCAGCCGCCGTGACAAGAAAGGCGCCATGGTGGCCACTGATGCCGAGAGCTCCGAGCCTGCTCTCAAGCATCAACGCCAGGCTTTGGGTGAGCAGAGCTATGTGGCGGCGGCGGGAGCCGGCGGGGAGGCAGATGCGGCGCCTCTGCCGGGAAGGGCTGTCAAAGAGGCCCTGAAGGGGGACAGGGTGGTCCCCGCCACCTGTGTCAGCGGCGAGGTGTGCTCGCCTTGTGTCGTGGGGGGGAGGCGGTGGAGGTCAGGGGTTTGCAAGCGGTCACCTCCCCCCTCCCATGCACTTAGCCATGGCGCACTTAGCTGTGAATTTCAGTGCACAGTTTTTGAATCACCAATTGCCTTTTCCTGAATCTCCCGTCCACTCACCACAGAGGAAGAGGTGGGGAGGAAGAGGAGGAGGTGGAGAGCCAAGGAATGGGGAGGAAAGCGGGCCTGCAATTGGCCCCTTTCTTTCTCGCCTTTAGGGAGAGGAACTGTTGCTGCTCTGCCATAGGGCAGCAACAGTTTCTCTCCCAAAAGGCAGCAAAGAAAGGGGCCAATTGCAGGCCCGCTTTCCTCCCCATCCCTTGGCTCTCCACCTCCTCCTCGCTCAGCAGCCGACCGTGGTGAGTGGACAGGAGATTCGGGAGGTTATTATATTGATCAGTAAAATCTCATGCACTGCTGCGGGACGGATAAATGGCCTCAGCGGGCCACATCCGTCCCGCGGGCCGTAGTTTGTGGACCGCTGGTATAAATAGATGCAGTTTTGGGCTTACTTCCCCCACTTCCTCTTATTTTATTTTCTTCTCTGTCCCCTCCCCATCTTCTTCCATTCAATTGACTGCTTTTTCTTCTCTGTTCCCCAAAACGTATTGATTTGATCTTTCTTCTTCTACTATGTCTTTACCATCACTGCTGACACCCCCAACGTTGCCTTTTGCCTCTCCCACCCCACAGTAGATTGGCCTTCCAACCCCACCCCCCAATGCCTTTTTTCTTTTAATATTTGCCCTTTGGTTAATAGCAAAGCTCATCCTGCCTGCAACTCTCTCAACCTCTTCCTTTATCCCGAAGATTTTTTAAAATTATTTTTAGTCCACACAGCAAGGCAAATGTGGAAGAGGCAATGGGTCTACTATGCATTGTTTTTATTATTGTTGTGAGCCACCCCGAGTCTTCGGAGAGGGACGGCATACAAATCTAATAAATAATAATAATAATAATAATAATAATAATAATTATTATTATTATTATTATATTATTATTATTATTATTATTATTATTATTATCATCATCATCTAAGATAACTTCAAGGGGGAAAAAAGAACCGGATTAGAGAGTGGAAATCCAGGAATGATGTGAGCTCTGTGTGGGCTTGGCATTTCCGAACCATCCCTGGAAATACTAAAAGAACATTTCCTACGAGACCGCCTTCTGCCACATGAATCCCAGCGACCGGTTAGGTCCCACAGAGTGGGCCTTCTCCAGGTCCTGTCAACAAAACAATGTCGTTTGACGGGGGCCAGGGGAAAAGCCTTCTCTGTGATGGCCCCAGCCCTCTGGAATCAACTCCCCCCGGAGATTAGAATTGCCCCCACTCTCCTTGCCTTTCGTAAGCTCCTTAAAACCCACCTCTGCCGTCAGGCATGGAGGAACTGAGATATTCTTTCCCCCTAGGACTTTACAATTCTATGCATGTTATGTTTGTTTGTAGGGATGTTTGGTTTTACAATAAGGGTTTTTTAGTTGTTTTAGTATTGGATTTATATGATGTTTTTTATTACTGTTGTTAGCCGCCCCGAGTCTACGGAGAGGGGCGGCATACAAATCCAATAAATAAACAAACAAACAAACAAACAAACAAACAAACAAACAAACACACACACACACACATACATACATACATACATACATACATACATACATACATACATACATCAGCTACCAAATTCATGGGGGGAAAAACAACTCTTCCTTTCAGTATAGCGCAACTAAACTTCCACTTTCTGATAGATGATGCTTACAATTAAGGACCGTGCAAGGCTGGCGTGCGTATCAGTTCACCTCCTTGCAAATTATAATACTTTGCAATACGAAAGCATATTCTTTTTCCGTTCCCTTTGAGCCAATCTCCTCTTTGCAATAGGGTTCAATCACTGTGCTAAGCCGTAATATGGTTTGGTGTAGAGTTGTGCAACAATCTAGCACTATGATTTATAAACTCTGGTTTGTCGCTTCATATATTGTGTGCATTGAACAAGCTATGGCTTATTCAGCAGACCAGATTCATTTATACTGGTAGTTGGATTAGAGCTGATCTCCTTCCCATGTGGAAGCTGAGGTGAAAAGATCCCAAAGGTCACTTTTAATGTGACAAAAGTCTTACCGCTTGAAGTATTCCACTTCTCTGTCAGTCTCATCCATCTCCACGCTATCCAAGTCTTTGGGCAGGAACACGTCATCTAGCAATGTACAATACAAGGAGGTTAGTCATTCAAAAGAAACGTCAACTGGTGAGGATCTCCTTCCCTTGATAGGCACAGTGTGTGCTTTCTTACATTGATGCAAAATGTGCTGAAGGCCACATCCTGCAGGTTAACACAAAGCAAACAAAGCGTCTACCATGGTGTCACTGTAATTTATTCTGTATTTGTGTCACAACAACATGATTGGCAGGTTGAGGTGGAAAGAAAATTTTCTGGGGAAACACAAATATCAGAACAACAAATTCCTCCTTGAATGTGATTCTCAACTTGAAATAAATCCACAATATTTTTCACTCTTATAACTGCAAGGAAACTGGATGAGAGCAAATGAAAAGCAGGCTTTAGCAAGAGGCAGAAACCCTGATGCCGTGCAGTTACTTTGCATGCACATCCCAGAATCAATGGGCATAATGGCTGGTTTTGGAGGGAACTGAAGGCCAAAAACATTTTGGGAGCTCTGGGTTGTATTCAGCATTTATGTTCTCTCTCCTTTTTCTCAGCAATAATAATTATTTCTCTCTCTACACACCTCTCTTCCTCTATTAGCCACCTCGGCCCCTGCCAAAACATTCCAGCCTCTCAAAATCTTACATGAAAATGTAAACTAGGCATAAAAACTATTTATAGTTTACTTCCCTGACTCAGTAAAACTCTCCCTAATACCAGATTAAGGGCCTTTTGTAAAGCATGCTAAGATTCTAGACCAGCTATTCCCAAACTTTTGTCTTGCAGATACAGTGGGATTGCATCTCCAAGAATTGATTTATTTCATCATGAAATGTATTTGCTGCTCATCTCGCGTCAAAGGATTCTGGGGTACTTACAGTATAAAATCATTAACATCACCAAATATAAGATAACAAAGCAGATAAAATAAATTCATTAGCACAAAATGGCAAAGGAGGGAGCCAGGTACACCAGGGGCAGGGGTGAGGGGAGAACCATTAGTCAACCACCTCCAGTGAAAAGCTCCCCCATTGGGTTCCAAAGCCATCGGGCAGAGCCAGGTCTTGAGTCTTTCCCAAAAGGTCAGGCGGGAGGGAGCCAATCTCATCTCAGGCGGTTAAGATATTCCAAAGGGCAGGAGTCAAGGCAGAGAAGGCTGCTCTCCTGGACCCCATCAGCTGAAATGACTCTGATGGGGTGGGTGGGGCGGGCCAGTCCCATCGGGGCAAGGCGGTTCCTCAAATAGACTGGACCCATGCCATGCAAGGCTTTACAAGTGAAAACTGACACCTTAAATTACACTCGGAAGCAAACTGGTAATCAGTGCTGCTCACGAAGCGTCGGTGTAACATGGGCCGCTCGAGGGGCCCTAAGAACTGCCTCTGCCAATGGAGTAGGGGGTACCCCAATAGGGGTAGTGATTTCTGACAGTCTCAAAATGGGTGAGCAGTGCAGTCAGGCGGTAGGGAAAGCAAGCAGGATGCTTGGCTGCATAGCTAGAGGTATAACAAGCAGGAAGAGGGAGATTATGATCCTGCTATATAGAGCTCTGGTGAGACCACATTTGGAATACTGTGTTCAGTTCTGGAGACCTCACCTACAAAAAGATATTGACAAAATTGAACGGGTCCAAAGACGGGCTACAAGAATGGTGGAAGGTCTTAAGCATAAAACGTATCAGGAAAGACTTCATGACCTCAATCTGTATAATCTGGAGGACAGAAGGAAAAGGGGGGACATGATCGAAACGTTTAAATATGTTAAAGGGCTAAATAAGGTCCAGGAGGAAAGTGTTTTTAATAGGAAAGTGAACACAAGAACAAGGGGCACAATCTGAAGTTAGTTGGGGGAAAGATCAAAAGCAACATGAGAAAATATTATTTTACTGAAAGAGTAGTAGATCCTTGGAGCAAACTTCCAGCAGACGTGGTAGATAAATCCACAGTAACTGAATTTAAACATGCCTGGGATAAACATATATCCATCCTAAGATAAAATACAGGAAATAGTATAAGGGCAGACGAGATGGACCATGAGGTCTTTTTCTGCCGTCAGACTTCTATGTTTCTATGTTTCTATGGAGTCAATCTAGAGCAGTGTTTCCCAATCTTCACAACTTGAAGATATCTGGACTACAACTCCCAGAATTCCCCAGCTAGCGAATGCTGGCTAAGGAATTCTGGGAATTGAAGTCCAGACCTCTTCAAGTTGCCAAGATTGGGGAACACTTATCTAGAGAATGCCAAGTTGGAAGAAGAGAATTTTACAGCACATTTTAGTGCTGTAAAACGTGGCTGTGGCAAACTGTATCATTTAGGAGGAAACCAAACAACTCTCCTATTTCAGTGGCCTTCCTGACTTTCAATCAACCGACAGTGGCATCGTCATATACATTTGATAGGTTCCAGGCGGTCTAGAACTGCCAGCCCTTTGGAGTGTTAAGTGGCTTATACCTAAAGAACAGCTGCTGAGTAAAATCAGGGAGACGGTCCGATACTCACCAATGGAAGGGCTTGCTTTCTCCATTTTGTTCCTGCTCTTCTTGCCTTTGCCCTTAGGTTGAGGCAAATCGTCTGGGGTGGCTATGTGGGGGAGATGCCGGTCCCCAGGCCCGGATAGTGCAGGGTCTTGCTCTGTCTGATCAGCTCTGCTTTCCCATCTTCGGTTCTTCCCTTCAACGCTCTTCTCTTTGTCCACCTTAGAGCCACCGCAGCTCCACCCTTGGCTCTGCCGCAGCCCTCTGGCACCATCGCCTTGCTCTGCATGACCGCTGCCTCTTGGAGCTTCGGAAAGGTTGCCCTTGGGGGGATTCTTCTGCCCCGTCCCCTTGGAGCCGGAATTATCATTAGACGAGATAACGTCCCCTTTCTTTGGTGGGCAGCCCTGCCGCTTACCCTTCCTCTGCTTTCCAATGATGGGCCCCTGTTCTAGCACTTCCATTCCCCTGCCCGGCGCTGCTTCCTTGGATTCATAGTTAGTTCCGATCTCTTGGGGAGAGTCTGTCGGCTTGGGCGATTGTACCCAAATCATGCGAGAGAGGTTGGGTACAGCATTCAGCCTTTTCACCACGCCGTTTTCAGAGGCCGGCGGCGGTACTACCTCCCCAGGGCTTTCAGCCCATCGAGGACCCCCTTCATTTCTCAGTAATGAATGATTATGGGGCGCGTTCAGGCTAAGTGGAGACAGGTCCAGGTCAATCTCTTGCAGCTCAGAGGAGCCATTGAGGTGGGAGAGAAGGTTCTTCTGTTCCAGCACGGCAGCTTTTTTGGGAAAGTCATTCACATCTAAGTTGAGATCGTAGACGCTGAAGCTGGCACGGATGGAGTCCTTGATTGTGTTCTTGATCTCCTGTAGCCGGCTGCTCAGAAAGCTGTTCACTCGCTCTAGTTCCAGCTGAGGCCACTCCAGAAGTTTTTCTTCGGGAAGGTCCTGGTCTTGACCTGTAGGCGGGCTTCGGTCCACACGCTTCTGAGCCTCCGCCTCTAGTTGGGCCTTTTCTTTCTCCTGCAATACCAGAATTAAGAGTAAGAATCCTTCAATAGCTTCAGCTAATCTAAGAGCCAGTGAAAGAGTAGCTCTGTGGCCGAAGGGATGAAGGCTAATGGTCAGTCCCAGGCTAATGAATTCGCCTCTGCTTTTCAGCCGGTCACACTCGACTCTTACACAGCTAGGCAAGCACTGCCACAAACCACAGAGCATCCTAGGGAATTGACCCTGGAAACTAATAAGACGGCATATACAAAGTCTGTGCTATAGTAACAAACCTTGGGGAAGAGGCACACCGCCAGCAATTTCCCACAGCAATTTCCCACAGCAATTTTCCTCTGTATACAAGTCCCAGGACTCCTACATCCCTAGCTCTGAGCTCAGCTCATGGCAATGCAACATGCAGGAGAGAGTGATAGATGCGAGCGGAAAAAAGAAATATAAACTTTCGAGCTGGCTGACCCAGTTCAAGGTGAAGTGTTTGTTTATAGTTAACCATAGGAAAAAATCCTCAACTCATTCTAACTTCTTATTTATGTGTGTATGTGTGTGTGTGTGTGTGTGTGTGTATGTATGTATGTATGTATGTATGTATGTATGTGTGTGTATATATATATATATATATATATATATATATATATATATATATATATCTCTCTCTCTCTCTCTCTCTCTCTCTCTCTCTCTCTCTCTCTCTCTCTTACAGGGGGTAGATCAGATCCTGTAGCAAGAGCGTGGATTTCTTGATATCTTTCCACTGGAAAGTGACAGTAGAAGCAAAGGTAGCAGGGAAATATTTGCAGGTTTCATGCCAGTTGCATTTAGAGCCGTCCTCTCACATTCACCCTTTCAGGTTGGCAGGCCACAGGAAGCACATAACAGTCTGATTTGGTGCAATGCACCTTCATATTTTCAGCCTCAAGAATACCCAGACATAGAAAAAGGCTTTTAGATTAACCCCTAAAGGGTCTACAATGCTTTTTGGGAGATTCACATACATATTTAATAGACTCCTCCTACTAAACCAAATTTACTTTTCTGCAGAATTTGAAGGAAAAAAGTTAAAATGCTATGAGCTAAATATGTCACACATTTTGGGAATTTATGTTAATCATGAAAACATATCCAAACAGACTTCGGAGAACTATAAATGTAGTACATACAATGGTATCTCAGTATTTGACTTCTTCAAAACAAATTTGGTACTCGATACATTTGATGTGAAAATGTTGCCCCAGTACTCAACATTTTTTTAGTGCTCAATGTGTTGCTATAGGAAGAGGGGGACAGCTGTGCGGAAGGCACAGGAAGTTCCCAAGCTGGAAAGGCTGCTACAAAAGGAGGAGAACCATAGAGTGTGGACAGGAAGTTGGCCATGCTGGGAAGGTCACTGATATAGGAAAAGGGATTGTAGATGACAACCAGGCAGAACCTGAAGGAGAGGGTCAAATGTGTCATGACTCCCTGCACGCCCGCAAGAGATCAAAGTCCAGCCCACCATGAATACCTTCTTATTCCCGTTCCTTTCCCTTGACCATTAGTAGCTCAGATTTTTGTAGAGAGCTTAAGCTTGCAATACATTTTTATATTCATTTGAACTGCCTGAATTTCCTGATTTCCCCAGCACTTGACAAGGACAGACAGAAAAATCTTCCTGGCCAAAATAAAGGATTACATGCTAAGTTACATGGTTTGTTTAGGACTCGCCCTTTTTAGTACCCGTTGCATCTCCAAGCACCGAGGTACTACTGTATTTCATTTCATCAAACCACTTACCTGTCCATCTACCCAGATTCAGGGACTACCATTTATACTTCTGGGGTAGTTCTTGCCCAAACCTACCCGTATTTGATATTTAGATTTCAGGAAGGCCATAAAGAATTAACTCTTTTCCCAGGTGCTAGAGGAAGGATGAAATGGACGTTTGTGGAAAGTTTTCTTTGAAACATTTCATTTTTTGTTTCTACAAAAGCTGTAATTACTTTTTAACTTCGTTGCTGTTGGGAGCTGCCTAGAGCTGTGCTCCCAGAGCCATTCAAATATTTCAAATAAATAGCCATCTATTACGTAGCGTTCTTACATCATTTTTCTAGGTCTAGGGTGCTCATTTTTGCCCATTCCTCCCACGGACACAAGCCCACCTTCTTTTTCTGCTTGTGGCGCGCACGCTTGGCAGCCTTCGCACTGTTCAGAGGCTTCGGCTCAGTGCTGTTAATGTAATCCAGCAGCTCATCGACGTCCCGGTGGTCTACAGCTGGTTCTCCCGAGCTACTGCTATGCCCCAGCTTTTGAGGAAGTTCCTCTTTCCTCTTGGTCAGCCTGGAGCGCAGCTTTTCTCGGATCTCAGCATAGTTCCGGCTCGTTGGAGCAGCTGGAGGCTGTGGACAGAGTTGATTGCTAGTTGGGTGTAAAACATTTGAGTTGCCACCCCAACGTTATCCCCAAAGGATACCACTCCCATTTTTCCTGCTCTCCCCTTCCTTGGCCCAAAGTTTTGCCAAGCAAATCTCATCCATCTAAGCCAGCATTCCTCAAATTTTAACCACTTTTAAGATGCATAGATTGGAGAACTCTGGGAATTGATGTCCATACAGCTTTCAGTTGAGAAACAAGCTGATCTAAAACGTTTACCTTCGTTTTTTAAAGAAATCCCAGTTGTAACACTTGAGTACAAAATATAACAGGATTCAAAACTTGGAACAAAATCCACAGTCCAGATAGAGTAAAGTCAACTTGAGGAAGGCCAGCAATAGAGTGAGGAAGGGAAGTGCAGTGCCTCCACTGCCAGAAAGATGTCCTTCCAAGCTTCACGTGAAGCCTAAGTATAGATTAGGAATGGCTGCTGGCAGTGCTTGTACTTACCGCATTGTGGCCAAAGAACTCACAGTAGCAGCAGTCACAGAATTTCCCGTCTTTCTGGGTAGTGGAGGATGAGGTGCAGGAGCTACGCTCAGAGCTGCTGTCCTCATCCTCCCCAAGCCCCTCATCTGCCTCACAGGACTGTGGCGCGTGGCAGCTTGTACCGTTTGGGAACTTATGACCCTTGCATGCAGGGTCCCTGCGAGAGAAAAGAGAGGGGAAAGGAGATAAGAAAAGGCACACGCTGGACTCTCAACTTCCGATGCACATGCCGGATGGATGCCTAATGTCTGGAAGGAATGCCAGAGTATTAAAGCCCCATCCAGGTCAGATACAAATACAGTCAGTAGAAGGTTTGTCTGACTACGACAGAAAACGTCTTTGAGAAACAAGGTTATACACTTCCTCTAAAATAGCAAATCTTCGGGTCACAAATTCTCTTCCAGACCGACCGACCTCGCAGGATTGTTATAGGGAAAAATAGGAGGACAGAATGGGATGAATGCCATCTTGAGCTAATTTGTAAATCTTATTTGTTGAGGTTGAGAAACACTAATTTAGGTCAGAGGTGCTATTTGGTTGGTTCGGACCGGTTCGACTGAACCGGTAGCGGAAATTTTAACTGGTTCATCAAAGTGGCAAATGCCACCTCTGGCTGGCCACGCTCTCTCCCGCCTGATCGCTGCTCTCTCCCACCCACCTGCTGGCCGCTCACCCTGCCCACCCATGGGGTATATATTTTGCCTTCGGCACATGGTCCAGCTAATCGGCTTGCCTCTGTGCTTGCCTAAGCATGCCGCCTGCCCGCTGTTCGCCTTGGTCGGGTCGGGGAACACGCCACTCCCTGGCTCTGGCCATGCCCCAGAGCCTCCACCTGCTCTCCATTTCCTTCATCTGGGTCATGGAATGCACCTTTCCCCAGCTGGAGCCTCAGCCTGCTCGTCAATCGCCTTGGTCGGGTTGAGGAACGGACCATTCTCTGGTTCTGGCCTTGCCCTGTAGCCTCCACCTGCTCACCATTTGCCTTGGCCAGGGAACACGCCATTCCCCAGCTTCAGCCTTGCCTTGCCCAGAGCCTCTGCCTACTCGCCATTTGGCGGGGTCAGGGAACATGCCATTCCCCAAGCTTTGGCCTTAATCGGGACCTCCATCCACTTGCTGCCCATTTGCCCTCCTTCTCACTCACCTTCATCTGCCCTTTGGTGGAGGTCCCCGGCGAGGCTTGGCCAGTGAGCCTCCAGGCACCAGTAGTGTTTCGCTGCCTTCCAAGCAGTTCTGCTGCAACACCATCCCTCCGGTGCAGCAGGCCATTCTCCTGGCTGGGTCCGGCTGTGAGCAGCACCAGAAGGCAATGGGGTGCGCATGTCTGGCCAGCGCGAAGAACAGGGTGGCACCAGGACTTCTTCAAGACTCTTTTTTCGGCACAAAGTTTTTGGCACAAGAAGCCTGCACATATCACCTCTTTTTCAGTGTGAGAAGTTTGCCGCTGCTAGCTTGGTTCCGGCTGGCCAAGAGGACTGGCTGCGGGCTTCTTGTGCAGAAAACTATCGAAAACTATTGGCCCCAAAAGTCCCATCACTACCATCTGGTTCTTCACGCCAGCTGCGCACAAACACCCTATTGCCTGCTGTTGGACATGTGTGGCTGCACCCCATTGCCAGACTCAGTCAGGAGAATGGCCTGCTGCGCCAGAGGGATGGTGTCGTAGCAGAGCTGCTTGGAAGGTAGCTGGACTGCAGTGTCCCTTTAAGGTACTTTGACAAGAGGGGGAAATGGGGGCCCATAAAGGGACAGGCTGCAGAAGCTGCCTTTTCTCTCAATTCTGTGGGCGTGGCTGGGTGGGATGATGTTGAGTTGGCCCTGCCCACTCACCCTTGCTGCGAGTGACATTGTTGGCCACACCCACTCAGTCACATGACCCCACCGAGCCATGACCACCAAGCCACGCCCACAGAATCGGCAGTTAAAAAAATTCAAATCCCACCACTGGTTTAGGTGATATGTCACAACGCGAAAAACCCAAGTCTACCCTTTATCCTTGAGTGACTAAGCTAATCCTGTTCTCTCTTTACTTCAATTACTCCCTGGAATAAGGTTTTTCAAAATTTAAATCTTTAAATTTAAATCAGTTGAAAAGTTATTATTAAAGCTACCAAACTCTTGAAAAATACTGCGATCTTCTCAAGGGAAGTTTCAATACCTACACTTTATGCTGCAATAAAATATCCAGTAACCAATATAGTTTGGGTCATTTATCCATCAAGTGCTTAATTAAGATCAACTCTACCTAAGAACAATGGAAGACATATTCAGTTCCTTAAAACATGATTATCTTAGACCAAAATAGTTCTGTTAAAGGAGTTTTAAAACTTTATAAAACTTAACAATTTCAGAATTCTCCTTGATAGTTTTGAACCATTTATTATTTGTACTTGAAATATCACTGCTTTTGAAAGTCTGCATTTAATAAAGAACTTGGAAGAATTATCTGACGCTCCCAAATGAGTAAGAGACCAATAGTATTTATATGATCTTTTGGTCTGAATGTCCTGTTCTAGCAAAGAAATAACAGGTTGCTTTTAAAACTGAAAAATGAGTGTCTTTTGATAAAAATGTGGTTAATACAACAAGAAAAAAGTACTCTTTTTTCTATAAGGAGGAGAAAAATACTCTTTTTTCTACAATATTTTTTCTACATCCCAGAACATATTCAGCAATCATTAGTTATGGTTGTCTTGCTCTTTCTTATGGTTGATTACAGTTAGAAGATGAAATATTAATTCATTATAAATTTGACTTATTTCATTCTATTCTTGCCATAGTAAAGGTCAAAACTCACAGATCTGTCAAATTGTCTTACGTCAATTGCTGCTTCTGAAATAAACATTATTTTAAACTGTAATTTTTGTTGTGTTTCTTTTTCTTTTACTGCTGTTGTGATAGTTGTTACGTACCCAGAATTATTTAAGATGGGCAGTCATATTAACTGTCTAAATAAAGAAATACCAACATTCTTTTTAGCTATTTCTCCAGTAATTGAAATTTAATAAGGCATCAAAAATTATTATTCCTTTATATACAGGGATTTATCAACAATGAAATTATACAACGCTGGAAAGTTAAAGTTACTCCTGGTTTGTAGAGTAGATATGTGTGCTTGTCAAATAATATGAATTATTATTATACAAGAATTATTATATATGAATTATTATATATATATAATTATTATATATGAATTATTCTTTTGTTGACACTGGAGCAAGGCAAAGGATTTTTGATTAAAGTAGTCTAATTGTCTGGAGTTGTTTGTTTTATGGTACAAATTTGTAGATGCTTTTTCATTTTTTTACTGTTGTCAATAAAAAAAAATAAAAAGTAAAAAAAAATAAAAGGAATAAAAGCAAGAAGCAACCTTATATTCTTATTTAACTTCAGTCACATATCCTTCCATGTGGCAACATTAACCCTGGATATGAAACATATTAGGATTCAGTCATCAGTAGGACAAATAGGCATACAATGAAACTAGAGCTGGGATTCTGATTTAAGAGTTTCAATCAAGTCCAAAAGACAATAGCTGTTTGGTGACCAAAAAGAACACAGGAGAAGATCAGATTATCAAATACATATAAAACCACACTTGAAAAAGAGACTAACATTCTGCCTACTATGCCATCAGTTTGCCTGATGTTTTAAAGATTAATTTCCACCAAGTAGACGTGAGGTTCCATACATGAGGATGCTATTGTCAATCTAAAATAAGACATTCCAAAACTATGTACCCAATGAGAGCTACGATTTTAGCAGATCTGGCAAGAGACAAGGAGGAAAACTATGAAGGGAAATGCAACAAGAATCCTGATTAATAACAGTGGGAACGCACAGCAATCAGAACTCCCCTTAATTACCTGTTGGTGCTAGGTAGCTGATGTGATGCGGTAGGAGGACCCAAGGAACCGCTGCAGTGCCCGTTGCAGGGATGGGTGCAGCCTACAGGAGGTGGAATCTTCAGGAGTGGCACATTGGCAGTGGGTAAGTGTGGGCTCTTACAAGATCCAGTAGGAGGGGACTCTGCTCCTGGTTTGGGAGACGGTGCATGTGGACTAAGGGCTGGTGTAGGGAATGGGGCCGCCTGCGGTGAAGAGCTCAAGTGGACATGAGGAGGAGAGCTGTAGGGGCCGGCGTGGGCAGGCATCTGCTTTGCAGGGAGGAGTGCCGGTGGCTGTGAGGGGAGGCCGGTGGGACTGTTGGGTGGAGCAGTGAGGTCCACATGCCGGTGGTGCTCCGAGGAGTGGAAGGCCTCTCCTGCAGTCAGATGGGAACAAAGTAAAGTTAAGGTCTAATCCTTCCAGCAGAAATTTCCATGAATTATGGAGAGGGTAAAAACACCCTGAGTTGCTAAGCTGATACATCAAATACAACCCACCATAAACTACTGTTTTCTCCCACAAAATATTTTCCTTCTGTAATATGTCAAAGGGTCTAAAGTTATATATCTAAACACCACAGTAAAATCCCACCCAACCCAACCCAACTATATGTCTTGGAATTTCCACAAGTGACATTCCTCCCAGAGCATTTTGGAAAGTCCAACCCAATACAGGACATAAATAGCAATAGCACAGAGTTATATACCACTTCATAGTGCTTTTACAGCCCTCTCTCAGCAGTTTACAGAGTCAGCCTATTGCCCCCAACAATTTGGGTCCTCATTTTACCCACCTCGGAAGGATGGAAGGCTGAGTCAACCTTGAGCCTGGTGAGATTCGAACTGCCAAATTGCAGTCAGCTGGCAGTCAGCAGAAGAAACCTGCAGTACTGCACTTAAACACTGTGCCACCATGGCTCAAAGGATGCTTTGGCTGGGTTGGATCTGTCACGCAAAAGTTCCAAATCCAACCAAGAGAAAAAGGCTCTCTGTAGTCCAGGAGGAAGAAAGAGCCTTCAGCTGGGAGCCCAACAATATAGTGGGGGGTTGGGGTTGGGGTTTCGCCCTGCCAATTGGGTCTGTTGGCCTTCCCTTGGCCCTGCATATACAGACCTGGCGGGGTGGGTCTCCGACACATGCTCTTGAACTGCTTGGGAAGCGTTTTGCAGAAGTCGAGTGAGGTAGGCAGAGGTGAGTCTGGGGTGCCGCTGGGAGCTGGGGTGAGCGCGTGGCTGTAAGGACAGGCTTTGAGCCCACCTCCTACAGCAGGGGCCTGGTTGACACACTCCGGAGGAAGGCCGGGGTGCTTGTCACCTGAAAACGGAGTCAGAAATGGAGCTGGCTGCTCTCCAGGCCCCTAGCTCACCTCCCCACTTGTGGAACCTTTCCCTGGTCCAAAATCACAGAGGTCTCTAGAGATAAACCTGGTAAGCAGAAGCTTTCCTGTAAGCATTACCTGGCCCCAAGAGAAGACACCTTACCTTCTCTGGACTGGCAGACGTAAACACTTTCTTAATATAGTTCTACAATGTCCATCCCCGTTACTGACAAAAGCCTCCATGAAGAAGCTATAGGGAGAATTCCACCACCAAAAGGGATAAAACAAGCACTGGTCCAGGGCCAACGTGAACTCACCTGGCACGACAGGTGTTCCCCCAAGGGAGCTCCCTTGAGCTGCCCCATTTGCATGCTGGGAGTTCCAGAGCCCCGAGAGCTTGTGCGCGGACAGGAAGGAGCTAGGGTCCCAGTCTCCCGAGTTCCCGTGGCACGAGGATGAAGACGATGAAGACGAAGAGGAGTGGGAGCCTGCCCCGCAGGATTGTGACTTACAGGCCGTATGTGACAGTGAGACCTGGGAAGAGAGTCGATGGCTAAGTAGCCACTCATTCCAATTTTTATCACTTTTGTTTGGGACAGTAAGCGGCTGACTAATCTATGTGGGAATATAACATTGGACTAATGTTTCTTCCTACTCAGTAGCACCTGTCATAGCAATAGCACAAAAGAGTAAAATTGCAGGCTCTTTAGGGTGAGGATAACTAGACCTGTGTAGTGTTGCCTTCGACTGTATTTCCTTTCTTACCACCAAAAAAGAAACAGGGTCTAAAAAAAGAAAGACCCAAAGCCTATAACTGTTCAAAAAGCATCTAACCATTTAACAGCTGGCAACTCTCACAGCCTTGCCCCAAAGCAATTAGAATTGTGTTCATTGAGTTTGAGAATGCCCAAATCCAGACTAAGCTTTGATACTGATGTTAACCTTTGTTACCCAATGGCATCTGCCTGGAGTGAGCCACTAGGCCTTCAAAACATTTATCTACATTCAAATGCTTACCGCCAGAGCCTGTTCCTGGACTGCTCTTCTTTCTTCCTCTTCTACACTCTGCCGACAGCTTTGGCAGATCCACAGGGGCATCTCTCCCAGAAGGTTCTGTACCAACGTTGGTACAAAGTCTGGGGGCAGCCGCTCACCTGGGGATACCAGCCCATTATGGGATGGCCCAAGCCAGTCTTTGCGCTCCCGGTGGCAGAGCAAGCAGCACGTCTGCACCGACTGGTTGGAAGTAGGCAGAACCTGCAGCAGAACAACAAAAACATACTCAGAGGAAGCATCCAAGCATTTCCCTCAAAGTACATAACTACAGGGCTTTGCTTAAGCTCTAAGCGCTTTGCAAAATGCATTGATCTAAATCAGGGGTGTCAAAATCAAGACCCATGGGCTGCATCCGGCCTGCAGGGTGCTTAGATCTGGCCCTCGGAGCCACCCTGGAAACAGCAAAGGACCAGCACTGATCTACAACCTGGCAGAGCCTGCGCCCCTCCCCGAGGTCCATAGGAGGCTGTGGCAAATGAAAACGGAGCTCGGCCATCTCAAGCCCCTTTTTCACTTGCAAAGTGCTAGCAAAACAATCTACTACCAAAACAAAGGACTAGCAAAAGTGGCATTTGATCAAAAGAAAAGAAGGCATCGAGAAATGTTTTTATGTCCTCCACGTGGTTTAAGATGGACGGTGAAGCTCCTCTGGAGGACAAGGGTTTGGTCTCACCTTCTTCCACTGGAGACAATGGATCTGGCCAGCCTCTCCCAGGCCACCACAGGTGCCCACCGACACAAGTGAGATCGAGCTGGCCAGGTCCACCCAGCCCCTGAGGTCACACACAATCCTGATGTGGCCCTCCGTGAAATCGAGTTTGAGACCCTTGGTCTAAATGGAGCAATGTGCCTCAAAACCCCGAGGCAGTTATGTCGCCTAAAAGTGTGATTGTTTGGACTGTCTGCATGCAGACACAATTGCTGGATCTCCTGGTGAAAAAAAGAGACTGGCAAACAGACAATTTATGAAACCTCTGAAGAAATTATGCCGGGTCTTCTGAAGCTGGGGTCTCCAACCATGACAACTTTACAGACTTCCCCAGAACTCCCAGAATTCCCCAGCTAGCATGTCTAGCTGACGAATTCTGGGAGTTGAAGTCTCCAAGTCTTAAAGTTGCCAAAGTTGGGAAGCCCTGTTTTGGAGGATGCAACTACTTCAATGCTTCAAGGACCAATAGATAACACTACATTTTGTGAAACATCTCTTCAAACGCCTTTCAACTTCCGTCTTAGCTAGTATCGTCTCTCTCCCTCGCCCTATACATATTTTCAGGGCTATGCCAAGGATCCTTGGGTTCCGCCTATTCATCCTTTATTTATTTATTTTTAATTCATTCAATTTATATGGCCACCTAGGTCAAGCAAGTGACTCTACCTCCCTCTACTTGATATTTAGTGTGAGTGAAGATGGAAGAACAGCTGCAACACGCAGGATGGAGATATCTTCTCCTTGCTGCCTCCCATACCCCAATGCCTGGCTGTGGGGTGGAAGCTTGGCAACAAATCGGACTCAGGATTGTGACAGAAGGGCAACAACCATGAAGTGTTATGGGCAGGTTGTATTGCCTCCCACTAAGCAAAAAACAAAAAACTGGGACAATAGGCTGGACACTGAATGGCTTTTGGAAAGCAGATGGCCTGCCTCGGTCCCAGGTGACTCAAAGTGCAAAGAATGCATTAGTGAGAGACAGAAGGCACAACATCTTTAGGAACAGGTGTGCTCAGGGGGCTGGGATGGCCAATCAAAGTGACGAGAGAGAAAAAATATGTATCTTTCGGGTACCAAAATCTGGTAGATCATACATGGTAAATCAATGATACCCGCACAATAGAAAAAAGACAAATAGCCAACCAAATAAATAAATCTACTTGTATTGATTTCAGCACAAGTTGTCTAATACTCTCCTAGATAACCTAACTTATGGGGGACATAAGCTGGCCAAGTTTTGGAGTACTGCCATTAAGAATGCTTGAATTATAGACATTAAAAATGTTGCACTGTAAACTTATTTTGTATTCAACTGAAATATTTCTCAGGATAATTTAAGCTGGCTTTTTTCAGGTAAGCTACATTTTCCACAATTCCCAGCAGATCCAACCCAGCTGGAAGACATCTGATTGCCTCATCTAGTAAATGAAGGCGACACTATTAAATATTGGAGGCTATTTTTTGATGAAAGTCAACACCCTATATTTACCTGAACTTAAGATAATGCCCATGTAATTAAAAATAAAAAGGAGAGAAGAAAGATCTACCTCCATTATTGTATTTCTGAGAAATCTCAGAGTCTTCGGAGAGAGGCGACATACAAATCTAAAAAATTATTATTATTAAATGAAATACATTAATGGATATTTTGAAGATATGTTGCAGCAAAAATCTTTTAATAAACATAGTGCATAACTATAGTATTTATTCCAAAAGTTTTTTTAATCAGTCTAGCTTAAAGATCTACTAATATATATTACTATCATTTCTCATTAGATTATTTTACTTATGTTTCACAGATGAGTAAAATTAAAGCATTAGTAATATAATACAAAGTAATACTGCCTAGATTATTAAAAAAGACCTCCTCATAGGTCTCCATAAACCCTCATAGATTTCATAAAGTTTTAATTTTCAGGTACAGCACTGTACCTGCTCTCTCATCATTAGAGTTTTAGCCATAGCTGAATGGAAGGAACCCTTTTCTCTGCTTAAATCTATGGAGAGGGGCGGCATACAAATCTAATAAATAATAATAATAATAATAATAATAATAATAATAATAATAATAATAATAATAAATGGGGTGAAAGTCTATTCCATAGCATTTCAACATACTCATTAAGGAACTACAATCTTGGCAAACCTCTTTTGCCTTTATTTATTTATTTATTTATTTATTTATTTATTTATTAAATTATTAACTCTTATTTTTCCTCTATTGGGCCTCAAATGAAGCTACGTATCATCAGCTAAACAATTGCCACAGGCTTGATTCGTGATAGGCCTGATTCAAGTATTCACTACTATATTTTTCAGAGTGTAAGACGCACCTTCCTCACCGCCCCACAAAAAAGAGGCTGAAAATTTGGGTGTGTCTTAAACTCTGAATGTAGCTTTATTAAAGGTTCTTTCCCCAGCCCAAACAAGCTGATAAGGATCTTCCTGGCTCTTCCTTACTTGCAGGCTTGTTTTCATTGCTACTCCCTAAGAAAAGAGGTTTTTTCAGCCCTAACGAGGATCTAATGATCTGGCTTGCAGGATTTTTTTGTTGCTACTCCAAGTAAGTTTTTTTACCCACCCCTAAGTCTTTGCAGGCTTGTTTTCATTGCTATTCCCTCTGAAGAAGATTTTTTTCCAGTCCTTAATAGGGGATAAGTATGTACTTATATTACTATACAGGAGTAATACCGAAGATATATACAAGCTACTGCATTCACATACTATATGTCAGAATGCTACTTCCCTGAAGCTTTCTGCTGAAAGTGGCAGAGAGCCACTGAAATGGGCTAGAATGTGTTGATATATAGGCAGCTTAGACTATGTACAGTCATGCTTCAAAATCAGAGCCGCTGTTCTTTTTCCACGCACGCAGCTTGAACTGAGCATTCCCCTATCTTTGCAATTCTTCAAGCAGACTCATCAGCATATCCAGTTCTGACTCAGTATTCTATTTTGCCTCTTCCTGATTCAAACAGGCTGTCTAATTTTAAAGAAAACACTCTTAAGCACAGAATTCACAATCTGTAAGAACCCCATAAAAAAGCGATAAAAGCTAATGGAGGAAGTAATAGTAATAACACAGGGATCAGCCAATCAGATGCAAGCCTCTGTAAAAAGAGGAAATGTCAGTTTCTCCAATGAGAGATTCTGAAGGGGAAATTCCATACATGTATAAAACATTAATGATATAGTATAGCCTTCTAAAACCATCCCTTGTGCTTTGAAGGAGAAAGTAAAATCATCTGAAGTGCACCCAGCCTCTCCTCCTATCCACACACCTCAGTAAGTCATGCATGCAAAAGTTATCTATATTTTATCAATTCAATCATCTAAATTCCTCCATATAAGAGCAACCTGGGCTAATTGAGACACCCGCTATATAGAAGAGTTTCTGCATATACACAGTGGTATACATTACTTTTTATACTTTCTTAAATGTCCAAAGTTAAAATACATAAAAGAAAGAAAGAAAGGAAGGAAGGAAGGAAAAGAAAGAAAGCAAAGCAAAAAACAAAGATGAAGAAAATTTTTATATAAAATGAAATATTAAAGATACACATAAAATATCCCCCCCCCCCCAAAAAAATTAGATCCATAGTTTACGAACTTCTACATCTACATTTGGAAAATGGTTGTACGGCATTATAAAATATCATAAATATCAAAATCTATTATCAATCAGCCAGTTTGACTTACCATCTTATCTACTATTTTAAAAAATCCTGTTTACAGGTAATCCCAACAACCGAGCTAAACTTCAAAGCCCTTGGTTAACAATTTTTGTATTTAACTCACAGAAAATCCAAAAGCGGCCCTTAGTCTCTCATAAATATTGCAACCATTGTCTCTGATCCATCCAGGATAAAATACAGTTGATTGATTCTTGGTAATAAAAATAACTCCTGTACAAAGTATTTTAGAATTTAACTACAACCATACAAACAATAATTATACTCTGAAAGGATATAACATGTAAAATACTATATATCTGCTCTTTTTTAATCTTTGTATTATAATAAAAATTATTTATTAAAAAAAATAACTCCTTCCATTTTATCATTGTTACTTTTCTTTAAAAATTGTAAAATGGAATCTTTCCTAACAGCTCCCTCCCACTCCCCAAAAAGTAATCTCCACTGAATATCTCTCCATAGCACTTGTTCAGTAAACTTTCCTGCAAATTGGAACACCGTGTCTCTTGACAGTTGTCTACTAGTTACACGTGGTGGTTCTATTCCTTCCTGTTTGTCAATGCCCTACTCAGTTCCTGTACCAAATCCCCAGTTTTCAAGCAAAACCCCTTCTCTTTCAAATCTATTAATGGCGAATTTATTTCCAATCCATCTAATTGCACAGCCGATTACTGTTGCCTATATCTGGATGATGATCTTTAGGATGATGATCTGAATTTGTGACAAATTTACCAAACATTTTATCTAATTTCTCATTTAAAATGTGTAAGTTGACAAACATTTCTTTTCAAAAAGTTTCCAAGGTTTTAACATTAAAGTCATCTGATTCCCATCTATCTTTAATATCTTAGGATGGTATTGTAAAACATACTGTATTTTTCGGAGTATAAGATGAACTTTCCCCCCTAAAAGAGGCCAAAAATGTGGGTGCGTCTTATACTCCGAATGTAGCATTTTGCAGGATTTTTTCATTCCTACTCCTTCCAAAGATGATTTTTTTCCAGCCCTAAGCAGGGGATAAAATAATGTACTGAAGCTGACCGGACTAAGGACGCTAGCCAGCTGAATACCTTGCAGTGGTAGGTAGATTTTTTCCCCTATTTCCCCTAAGGTGCATCTTGTACTCAGAAAAATAAAGTATATAATGTATAATATTGGAAGCCCTTAATTTATTATTGCTTTCGTTTTATAAAATCCAAATCTCTCTTATAACCTAGCTTTTGCAGTAGAATGTAAACAGTTCTTTTTACAGGACAAGAAACAAAGTAGATGTTCCATAACAAATGAACCACAGAAGGAGCTAAGATAATGATTCTCATAGCAGAGATTTTTTTTAAAGGGGGGGGAGAGAGAGGGAAAATTCCCATCTTTTTTAAATAATAAAAAGGCAATATATACAAAAGTAAAATGAAGCAACCGAGTACTTTTTGAAAAACTAGTAAAATACAAAATCCTTAACAGTAAAAATCTGGTATAAATCAGATCAAATCACTTTCACTGCAAAAAAGAAAGAAAAAACAAAACCCCACCCTATACTTTCTCTTACACCCTATGGTGTAAGAGAAAGTATTTTAAAGGTTCGAAATAAGATGATGAAATTTTACATCTGTAATGACGTGAAAACATATCGGTAAATCAGCATTCAGGCAGGTTATTAACAATTAAGCTTCAAAAAGTGATATTAAAAACGGAGCTGTGCTTAAAAGTACAAACAGCACAAAATACACAAAACAGCAGGAAAAGATGAAGACCCTCTCATTGCTCTTCCCGAGAGGTGCAATCCTCTCTTCCCAGTCAGAAGGGGTCATTCAAGTTATTCTCATTCAAAACTGGGCAGCATGCTTCCAAAGAGCATCAGAATCAGCTATTTGTTGGCAAGGAGAGAGAAAAAAGCCCCATCATTCAATGCACCTTTTTGGGGGATTCCAACATTGGTATACATGACAATGCCTCATGTCTGCTGAGTGTATCAACACTGGAAAGATGCAGTGTTAGATTGCATCACTCCACGGGCTCTTCTTGCTGTCTTTGAATAAATCCATAATCTCATGCCCCTTGCATAAAGTATTTACTTATGCAATTTATCCACTGCCCCAATTCTAGTGCACTCTTCTGAAATCTGCAAACTTTAAAATAACTGTAGTAAATAATATACTATATTAAATTATTAAAACTAAAATAGGGGTGTAGAAGGTTGGTCCTGCCTGATACGCCTCTTCTACGATGGTGGATATAGCAGTGATAGCAGGATTAAGCCATGCATGGCTGCTATATCCACCATAAGGGAGAAAGCACTGCTTCCAAGTAACATCTTCAGTCATATATGGATAGGCATCCCCAGATTTAAAGACCTGATCATCTCTAAATCTTCTTGTTTTCAAGCATAACTCCGTATATTGTATGCAGCTTTGAAGAAAGGCCAGGACATAAATGAGAGACTAAGTTAGCAGACTACTTTTATGAAAAAGAAAAAAATGCTCTATCTTTTCTATAAAAAGGAGATATGATTGTACCCAAGACTGATGAAACATAGGTGAGGTTGGGCCCTAGCTTTAATTCAGAAGGAAAGTAATTTGAACTAATTAAAAAGCATGTATATGTCTCAGAATGAACCACTGTTGAAAAAAAATTATCTGAAACTTGATCACGTCATAAGTGGTGCCTCAGTTTCAACGAAATGAATCATTAACAACATGCTTTGGGTTATGTTCTTCCCCACTGACTATGCAATAAGGAAATTTCTTAATTTTTCCATATTTATTTATTTTGCTATACAGATTATTACTCAGTCAGATTCAACATCTGGCACTTTTCTAAACAATAAGACATTTGGCTTCTGCATTAACCTGTTTTTAGCTGATTACATTTAGAATTGTCAAATATTCCGTGTCTTCAGTGTTCTTCTAAGTTGTTTCTCAATGGGCAGAGTACTACATTATATAAAAGGCCTCCTATTGAAATTGTTTACTCTCTGGTTGCTCCTATTATTTAGGCTTTTTAAAAACATGCATAGTATTTGTATATCGCCATAGCATATATTATTTCAATATGATGATGAATGCTAACAAAACAGAGCAGCTAACTATACAATAGCAGCCTATGCACAATGCTCAAGAATATTTTCTGTTAATTATTCATTCATGTATGGCCCAGAGTTATCTTACTACCTAACTTTATGTCATTTGTAGACTTAAAAATCACCTGTGGGATCATGTGCCTCCCCTCTCTCTCTGCCTGGTGGTTGCAGCCCTTGGACCAACCTGCGCTGCATGGGCTACACAGCCCCCGAGTGTGCCGGCCAATGGACCAGTGGGCTGTGGCTGCTGTCAGATATCATCAGCTTCTGTGCACTTGCCACCTCCTGTGTTGGCTACGGCCATCTTAACTGGGGCTTATTTTGGGAATAGGGCTCATATTATGAGCATGCTGAAAAATCATGCTAGAGCTTATTTTCTGGTTGGGTTTTATTTTGGGGAAAACATAGTATTTATTCAATATTTTAAAGTACTGATTTATTGGGAGTTTATTTACAAGTCCCTGCATGAAACTTTGAGCATTTAATGGCAACCAAACATTAATCTCTGCATATTATTTATCATTTGGATGTCAAATGCACAAAATAGGCTTTATAAAACTATTTTATACAAACACCATTGCAAAGAATTTTATTTTTCCATAATACAGCCATCTCTCCCAACATCATTAAGACACATTCAATGATTATTCTGCACAACTTCACCTATTTGACAAACATTTCCATATTACCACTAATTGATAAAAGCAAATTATGATTATGGAAGAAACTGTGGCAAAGAGCACATGCCAAGGAAATGTTGTAAGAAAACCTGTATTGACGTTAATGTTTTAAATAAATTCTAGGTTTATTTCTATCAACCCTAAATTTAAACAAAAACTCTACTTCCTTACTATGTACTTTACAAAATGAAAATAATTAGTCTCATTAGAGACAACAATTTAAAAGAAAACAGTTCTCTCACATTTATCATTTAAATTGTCCCACATATTATATTAGAGCAAAAAGACTGAAAAAACAAAATTCCAATTAGAATCTGTGCTTTCATTAGGGACAAGGGACAAAGGGACAAGAAGAATTGGAAAATTACAAAATTTGGTATAAGTTTTATGATTGGTTGAATAAAAGAACATCTATGTAGCAGAATATATTATATTAGATGGTATAAAATTATGTAAATTCTGTAAATAGTAGTAACATATATAGTATATATCTTCTTTTTCTTTAACTTTTTCTCCTTTTCCTAAGACGATCTGTAAGATTCTCATCTCCTTTTTTGGGAGGGACTTCTGAGAAGAATGGAGCAGATCTAGCTCCTATTTTTATGTTGCGTGTTTTTGTTTGTGTTTTTGTTTTGTCTTAGAAACATAGAAACATAGAAGACTGACGGCAGAAAAAGACCTCATGATCCATCTAGTCTGCCCTTATACTATTTTCTGTATTTTATCTTAGGATAGATATATGTTTATCCCAGGCATGTTTAAATTCAGTTACTGTGGATTTATCTACCACATCTGCTGGAAGTTTGTTCCAAGGATCTACTATTCTTTCAGTAAAATAATATTTTCTCATGTTGCTTTTGATCTTTCCCCCAACTAACTTCAGATTGTGTCCCCTTGTTCTTGTGTTCACTTTCCTTTTAAAAACACTTCCCTCCGGGACATTATTTAACCCTTTAACATATTTAAATGTTTCGATCATGTCCCCCTTTTCCCTTCTGTCCTCCAGACCAGGGGTCCCCAACCACCGGGCCGCGGACCAGTACCGGGCCGCGGGGCATGTTGCACTGGTCCGTGGAGTCAGCAGCTGCCGGCCCTCATGCCGCCACCCCCTCCCTCCAGCGCTTTGCCTCCCGCCGGGCAAGAGGCCTCGGGAGGCAGGTTCTGCCGGCCACAGGACGATGGATGAGACAGAGGGGCGGGAAGGACCGAGAGGCTCAAGCCTCTTTTGGCTTCTGCCGCGGGGCGCTTTTGCGTTTTTGGCTGGGGGGAGGCAGGAGGGCCAGCCTGACCCCCTCTCTCCAGCGCTTAGCTCCCGCTGAGCAAGAGGGCTTGGGAGGCAGGTTCTGCCGGCCACAGGACGATGGCGGGAAAGAGGGGCGGGGAGGACCAGCACCCCCATGCTTAATCCCGCCCCCAACCACGCCCCTTTCCGCCCCCACTGGGCCATAGAAAAATTGTCTTGCTGAAACTGGTCCCTGGTGGAAAAAACGTTGGGGACCACTGCTCCAGACTGTACAGATTGAGTTCATTAAGTCTTTCCTGATACGTTTTATGCTTAAGACCTTCCACCATTCTTGTAGCCCGTCTTTGGACCCGTTCAATTTTGTCAATGTCTTTTTGTAGGTGAGGTCTCCAGAACTGAACACAGTATTCCAAATGTGGTCTCACCAGTCTTGAAATAAAAAATGTAATTTAAAAAATTAGAGAGAATCTATGATTTCAATTACATTCTTTCTACATTCTGTACTTATGGTAACCAGGAAAAAGAAGTGTTAAGCATGCTCAGACAAACCTCAGGGGTTGTAATCCTTTAGCACAATATTAAGAGAGAAATAAAATATAATAGTGGCCACAATCCTATTTCTGAAAATGTTTTGGAATACAGTATAATTGGATAAATAGTTTTTATTTCCCCCACTTCCATCCCTGAACTTAACAATTATTTATTAATTAAGGCCTTGGTCAAATTAAGTTCCAAACTTATTTTAGCTGTAATGTATGCCTCTAACAAGCTTAGCTACTATGTTTCTAGCTAACACCTGATGCTAAGCAGATGAGCCCCCAGAGATCCCTTTTCAAATACTTGGGGAAAATATATTGCATGACAAATGTTCTATTAGTTTTAGATCTGTTTCAAGTAAGAATGTATTTTCCTTCCTAGATAAAGATATCTAACCAACAAATTTCCCATCATGGAGAAGTATTCACTAGTTTATGGGTTTTTTTCTTTCTTTCTTTCTTCTTGGTTAGTTACTGAGAGGGTTGTCCTTAAAATTGTTCAAGTTGAAGTGTACCGGCTCCATCCTGTCTCTTGAGAGTGCCTCGTTTTGAGTCTTCTCATCTGTAGGAAACTTGTTAAAACCTAATTTTAAAGGCATTCTAGACCTAGAAAATGACGTTGCTCTTTAAACTGTCTTAGATAATTAATTTAAGCTTTGGGCAACAAAGGATAGGAGCATTTTGAGTGCAGGGAGCGAGGAAGCTGACGTAAAGCACAATATTTATTAGAATTATATCTGTACCTTCTAACTCTGTAGACTAAACAGCCAAGCATTAAACAAATAATCAAGAGAATTTTTAACTGGTAAGTTTGTGAGTTAATAGCTTGTTTACCTTTTTAAAAGTTTTCAGATATATTACTATAGTAAAACAAACAAACACAGACCTATTAATAACTTGAAAATTTATGTGAAAATAGTCTGATATTAAACAATTAAATAATTACTGTTTCATGTTTCTAAATGACACCATGAAATACAAGTTAACTATATAAAAAAGAATCTAGCGAGGCAGAAAACCTCTCTTGGCAATAGCATGAAGATTTTTATCAATTTTTTAACAATTCAGGTTTGTCCTTACAACAGAACAGATGGAATGTTTATCTACTTAGGACTTAACAGACAACATAAAATAGCTGCTGCTACATGAAATCATATGACAGTGCTTAATTTCTGGATTTCTGGTGGGTGGCTTCTAATGAGAAATCCCTTGCAAAGCGAGCACTAGCTTCTTCAGCCTGGCACATTCCAGATGGTGTTGGGACTGCAGTTCCCAGAATTCTCTGCCAGTAACTTCCTGGCTGAGAATTCTGGGAGCTGCAGCCCCAACACCATCTGGAAGTCACTAAGGTTGATGCAAACTTTACATGGCAAAACTATTGTACACTCACGGATAATTCTCACCAAGAATTTTAGGTGCCAAAATATACCCTGCAAATTAGGTGTACCCAAGGATGAGCTTATCTGCAAGTATACATGTTGAGTATTATTGTAATATAGGGGTGGGTTCCTCTTGATTCGGACCAGATTGTCTGAACCATTAGCGACCCACTGATGATGTGAAAATGGCATCCCGGGTCTGATTCGGTCGGTTCTGATCCATGGGTGCCGCCATCTTTTTTTATAATTTTTTTGGCGAATTTTTCCATGTTTGGATGTCTTAGAAACATAGAAACATAGAAGACTGATGTCAGAAAAAGACCTCATGGTCCACCTAGTCTGCCCTTATACTATTTCCTGTATTTTATCTTACAATGGATATATGTTTATCCCAGGCATGTTTAAATTCAGTTACTGTGGATTTACCAACCACATCTGCTGGAAGTTTGTTCCAAGGATCTACTACTCTTTCAGTGAAATAATATTTTCTCACGTTGCTTTTGATCTTTCCCCCAACTAACTTCACATTGTGTCCCCTTGTTCTTGTGTTCACTTTCCTATTAAAAACACTTCCCTCCTGAACCTTATTTAACCCTTTAACATATTTAAATGTTTCGATCATGTCCCCCCTTTTCCTTCTGTCCTCCAGACTATACAGATTGAGTTCATTAAGTCTTTCCTGATACGTTTTATGCTTAAGACCTTCCACCATTCTTGTAGCTTGTCTTTGGACCCGTTCAATTTTGTCAATATCTTTTTGTAGGTGAGGTCTCCAGAACTGAACACAGCATTCCAAATGTGGTCTCACCAGTGCTCTATATAAGGGGATCACAATCTCCCTCTTCCTGCTGGTTATACCTCTAGCTATGCAGCCAAGCATCCTAACATTGTCAAGGCTGTGAGTAAAGGTAATAACGTTGATGTGGTGGTGCATCTTGGCACAAATGATTTGTCCCAGAGAAATGTTAATGTAGTAAAAAGAGATTTTCAATGTCTAAGTGTGGAGCTGGGTAAAATAACTGATTCAGTGATTTTCTCAGAGGTGTTACCGGTTTGTGGCCAAGAGGATAAAACAACGTGTATCAGAGAGTTCAATGTATGGTTAAGGCAGTGGTGTAAAGCTGAAGGTTTTGGCTATGTAAGTCATGATGTCAGTAGGTGGTCTAATAGGGAGTTGTTTAAGAGCAGGGGTCCCCAAACTTTTTACACAGGGGGCCAGTTCACTGTCCCTCAGACTGTTGGAGGGCCGGACTATAAAAAAAACTATGAACAAATCCCTATGCACACTGCACATACCTTATTTTAATGTAAAAAACAAAATGGGAACGTACTATTTGGGGGGGGAAAGAAGTCTGAGATTCATATATGTTTATGTTTTGTTTTTAATTTTCTTTTGTTAACATCTGATTGGTTATACAAGGTTTTCTTGGTTTATAGAAAAATATAGAAAAATATTTATAGAAAAATATATAAAGAAAGAAGAAAGCACTTTGGCATAATGGTTAAGTTAGAAATATAATTGGTGTTGTACTTTTAGAAGGAACATTAAGGAGGGAATTTAATTAAAAGAAAAGTATGTACCTGGATCACATTAGAAAAAAAAACTTTTGCAACTTTTTTGATGATTGATATTAGTTACTGACAAAATACTGCATTTTATTCAGGGAAAATTAGATGGTACATTGTATTGTTTGAATGTATGTTGAGAGAAATTTTTTTAAAAAATTACACCGCCCCCCCAAAAAAGTCCTTCCTTCCTCCACCCCTCAATTCATTTCATTCTTCCTTCCTTCCTTGTTCCCTCCATTTCTTCTTCTTTCCCTCCCTCCCTCCTTCCCACTTCTCTTCCCTCTCCCTTTTTTTCCTTCTGTCTCATTTGTTTTGTTTCCCTCTCCCTCGTTCTTTCCCTCCATCATTTTCTCATTTTTCTCTTTCTCTCTCTCACATTCCCTCCCCCTCTCACTTGTTTTCTCTCCCTCTCTCTCATGCTTTCCTTCTCTCTCTCTCCTTTTCTTCTCTCTTCCTTCCTCTCTTCTTTTTTTTTCTGCCCTGCAACGCGCCGCGAGCCAGTCGGCTGCAAGCAGAAGCTCCAAGACAGTGGCACCAACGTCGGGTCGCAGTACATTGCTGGCGCTGCGCTGGGCATGGGCACGGACTGGCACTGGCCCACTGGCTGGGCCGGGACAGAGGTGCCAGCCCCATGCCCAGCGCAGCGCCAGCAATGTGCGGCGTCCTGCAACACATCAAGCTGCCGCCGGCGCCAGTGCCTTGCAGCCAACCGCCCACCGCCACCCCACGCAACTGCTCAGTGCCCTCCCGCTCGACCCACGTTTGGCTGCGCCACCTTCGCGGCTTGCCCTGCTGCCCCGCGCCCGCCAGAGCTGCCCGGTGCAGACTAAGTGCGGGGCAGAGTAGGCGGCGGCGGTGGCTTCAGGCCCGCCCCCAAACTGAGCTTCCTTTGGCTTTCTTCGAGGCAAAACTGCAAAGCTCACCTGCCGCCTCGAAGGAAGCCAAAGGAAGCTCAGCTCAACGAGGACCGGCTGTTGGTCTCTTGAAGCTGCAGCCGCCGCCGCCCACCAAGGAGATCCCTTCGCCCGAACAGAGGCGGCGGCGGCGAGCTCAAGGAACCAAGAGCCGGTCTTTCTCCGCGCTGAATTGTTGCAGCTTCTGAGGCCGCCTCCGCCTCCAGGCGAAGGGATCTCCTCGGTGGGCAGCCTCGGTCCGAAAAGGACCAGCTGTTGGCCCCTTGGCGGAGGCAGAGGCGGCCTCAGAGGCTGCAACAATTGCCTCTGAGGCCGCCTCTGCCTCCGCCAAGGGACCAACAGCCGGTCCTTTTCGGACCGAGGCCGCCCACCGAGGAGATCCCTTCGCCTGGAGGCGGATGCGGCCTCAGAAGCTGCAACAATTCAGCGCGGAGAAAGACCGGCTCTTGGTTCCTTGAGCTCGCCGCCGCCGCCTCCGTTCGTTTTTTTTGCGGTTTTTTTGCACCGGTGAGGGAGAGAGAGAGCGGGAGAGTGCTGCTTTTTTGCTTCTTCGCTGCCCGCGGGAAGAGCCGGTCTTGTTTACTGCCCCCTCCAGACGCTCTTGCAGGGCTTCCAGGCTCCCCGCGGGCAGCGAAGAAGCAAAAAAGCAGCTCTCCCGCTCTCTCTCTCCCTCTCTTTCTTGCGTTATTTCTCTCTCACACTCCCTTTCTATGTCTCCCTCTTTCTCTCTCTCTCTCTCTCTCCCTCTCCGCAACAGACCCCCCACACGCCAAAAGTGCCCAAGCGCGCGCAAACCTCACCGGTGCAAAAAAAAAAAAGCAAAAAAGCCGCACTGGAGGGACAAAGACGGTCTGCAGCTGAGCGTCTGGAGGAGGAGGAGGCGGAAAGCCAGGGGGCGGGGAGGAAAGCAATTGGCCAATTTCTTTCTCAGAGGAACTGTTGCTGCTCTGCCATAGGGTGCTTTCCTCCCCGCCCTCCTGGCTTTCCTCTTCCTTGCCGCCGCCAGACGCTCGGCAGCAGAGTGGAGATGACATTCGGAACTTAGTATATTATAGATGGTAAAATCTCCTACGCTGCCACGGGCCGGGTAAATGACCTCAGCGGGCCGCATCCGGCCCGCGGGCCGTAGTTTGGGGACCGCTGTTTAAGAGGGATGGTTTGCATCCATCATACAGAGGTACCCAAGTGCTTGGTAAGGAATTCAGAACTTTCTTGGACAGGCATTTAAACTAGGTAAAGGGGACAGAGATGTAACTGATTTAGGTGATTTCTGTCCCCGACCAATGAGGATAAATCAGGTTTTGGAAGCTTATGAAAAGGGAGCTGCAAATAAAATAGATGTAGTTGTGGATGATAAGGGGCAAACTAATAATGAAAATAATGTTGTTCGGGTAATGTGCACGAATGCTCGAAGCTTGAGCAACAAGCTCTGTGAGTTAATGGCCATAATATCTAGAGACAATTTGGATCTGGTTGCCATAACTGAGACATGGTTTAAGGATTTTAATGAATGGGAAATATCCATACCAATCCTTGTTAACAGGAGAAGTTCCTGAGGATTGGAGAATGGCCAGTGTTGTGCCTATCCACAAGAAGGGCAGTAGAGAAGAAGCTGATAACTACAGGCCAGTTAGCTTGACATCAGTGGTAGTTAAAATGATGGAGACTCTACTCAAAAAGAGGATAAATCAGCACCTAAAAAACAATAACTTATTGGACCCAAATCAGCATGGCTTTACTGAAGGCAAATCATGTCAGACTAATCTCATTGATTTCTTTGACTATGTCACAAAGGTGTTGGATGAAGGTGGTGCCGTGGATATTGCCTACCTGGACTTCAGCAAAGCCTTTGATACGGTTCCACATAAAGAGCTGATAGATAAATTAGTGAAGATTGGACTTAATCCCTGGATAGTTCAATGGATTTGCAGCTGGCTGAAGCGTAGACATCAGAGAGTTATTGCTAACGGCGAGTATTCTGAGCAGAGTCAGGTTACAAGCGGTGTGCCACAAGGGTCTGTTCTGGGTCCTATTCTTTTTAATATGTTTGTGAGTGACATAGGGGAAGGTTTGGTAGGGAAGGTTTGCCTATTTGCCGATGACTCTAAAGTGTGCAATAGGGTTGATATTCCTGGAGGCGTCTGTAATATGGTAAATGATTTAGCTTTACTAGATAAATGGTCAAAGCAATGGAAACTGCAGTTTAATGTTTCCAAATGTAAAATAATGCACTTGGGGAAAAGGAATCCTCAATCTGAGTATTGTATTGGCAGTTCTGTGTTAGCAAATACTTCAGAAGAAAAGGATTTAGGCGTAGTGATTTCTGACAGTCTCAAAATGGGTGAACAGTGCAGTCAGGCGGTAGGGAAAGCAAGTAGGATGCTTGGCTGCATAGCTAGAGGTATAACAAGCAGGAAGAGGGAGATTATGATCCCGCTATATAGAATGCTGGCGAGACCACATTTGGAATACTGTGTTCAGTTCTGGAGACCTCACCTACAAAAAGATATTGACAAAATTGAACGGGTCCAAAGACGGGCTACAAGAATGGTGGAAGGTCTTAAGCATAAAACGTATCAGGAAAGACTTAATGAACTCAATCTGTATAGTCTGGAGGACAGAAGGAAAAGGGGGGACATGATCGAAACATTTAAATATATTAAAGGGTTAAATAAGGTCCAGGAGGGAAGTGTTTTTAAAAGGAAAGTGAACACAAGAACAAGGGGACACAATCTGAAGTTAGTTGGGGGAAAGATCAAAAGCAACATGAGAAAATATTATTTTACTGAAAGAGTAGTAGATCCTTGGAACAAACTTCCAGCAGACGTGGTAGATAAATCCACAGTAACTGAATTTAAACATGCCTGGGATAAACATATATCCATCCTAAGATAAAATACAGAAAATAGTATAAGGGCAGACTAGATGGACCAGGAGGTCTTTTTCTGCCGTCAGACTTCTATGTTTCTACTTGCTTTTCCTACTGCCCGACCACACTGCTCACCCATTTTGAGACTGTCAGAAATCACTACCCCTAAATCCTTCTCTTCTGAAGTTTTTGCTAACATAGAACTGCCAATGCAATACTCAGATTGAGGATTCCTTTTCTCCAAGTGCAGTATTTTACATTTGGAAACATTAAACTGCAGTTTCCATTGCTTTGACCATTTGGTAAAGCTAAATCATTTACCCTATTACAGACCCCTCCAGGGGTCTTCTCCTCTTCCGCTTGCTTGAAAAAGAGCCCTTCCACCTCCTTCCGGGTTAATACTGACCTTTATTTCTTCACCCAAAGCACAGCTGATTAGCTCCTCAGCTGTGTTTGGGGCTGAACCCTGCTACTGAGTATGCGCGGAAGCAACATTGCATGAGGGCACCCGCCTGCAAAACATCGCAATGCGAACCGGAGGCAAAGGTAAGTTGAACCCATCACTGCTGTAATACTGAAAAGTATTACTTTTTTAAAAAGTATCTGTAAATCCCATATATATTCATAAATAAACTCATCCGTGGATAGTGTAAGCCCTCACATTTTTAACCAAAATACCATGAAAAATGTGCTGCCTGCAAATAAACTAGGAGTGAAAATTAAAAAATAAATATTTAGAGGGCTGACTTATTTGCAGTTGGGCTTTGTCAGTGAGTATATAGGGTAAAAAAGAGAAAGATTTCCTATGGAATTGAAAAGGGGGGGGGCAGCGCATAGTATACTGTGCTTGAACAAACTAACAAATAGTGTATCTCCATGATGCTACTTGTAAAACCTTCTTATTCATTCTCCATGTCTTTGGCACCCTTTAAACACGAACAATTCAGAGGAGCTCTGTTGGAACAAAGGTAGGTGGGGGCACTCGTTTTGGAGAGAATGGATTTAAATTATTTTATGATGCAAAGTTTTATTGATAAAATTCCTATTCAAGTATTATTTGTTATATAGTATTTTTCTTCCCACTGTTTATGTTCACAGCCACCTTCCTGTGAGCAAATGATATGTTTCATAGAGGCTATCAACTACAGAATTCTTAGTGTAAGCATAGCAGAGCTGCTGTGAGGTGGTTAAGGTGTTGGATTAGTACTGGCAGTGTCACGTTGATCCTCAGCTGTGGAAACACATCGTGACTTTCACCAAATCACATTCCCAGCCTACCTCAAACCTTATAGGCTTCTTATTGTGAAGATGAAATGGAAATTCTCCTGTAAACTGCCTTCAGCTCCTACCAGAAAGACATTAAAATGAATGGATGAATTGATATAGATTAGCCTTAGTTCAGGCTTTTTTGTTAGATTTTTCTGTCCAATCTGGGCTGTGACCCCAAAGGTGGTTTAGGGGAAGGACATTCCTTATTCTAAATAATATATGATTTTTAAATTAAACACTCCCACAAAATTCCCCAGGAATTGACAAATACTTTGGCACAAAAATTACACAGATTCATCTACATAAGTAGTCCCTGACATCTGGACCTCAATTAAGCCCAAAATTTCTGTTGCACTTTTTAGGTGAGTTTTCCCCCAGTTTTAAAATTTTCCTTGCCACAGTTGTTAGCTGAATAATTGTAGCTTGTAAAGTGAATCTGGCTCCCACACTGCCTGTCAGAAGATCGCAAAAGGTAATCACATGACCCAGTCACCCAGGGACATTGCAATTGTCATAAATATGAGTCGGTTGCCAAGCACCTGAATTTTGATCACGTGCCCACGGGAAGGCTGCAACGGTCGCAAGTGTGAAAAACTGTCATTTTTTTCAGTGCTGTTGTTAAGTTTGAACAGTCAGTAAATGAACAGTTGTAAGTCAAGAACTACCAATACTGGAAGATATCTCCATACAAGTAATCCTCGATTTACCGTTCATTTAGTGACTGTTCAAAGTTACAACGGAACTGAACAATATGACATATGACCGTTTTCCAAAGTTGTGACCTTTGTAGCCTCCCCATAATCATGTGATCCAAATTCAGACGCTCGGCAACTAGTTCATACTTATGACCGCTGCTGTGTCCCAAGGTCATGCAATCTCCTTTTGCGACCTTCCGATGAGCTACTCGGTGTTTCCCAATCTTGGCAACTTGAAGATGTCTGAACTTCAACTCCCAGAATTTCCCAGCCAGCATTTGCTGGATGGGGAATTCTGGGAGTTGAAGTCCAGATTTCTTCAAGTTACCAAGATTGGGAAACACTGAATCAATGGGGAAGCCAGTTTCACTTAACAACCATGTTACTAACTTATCAACCCGCATTGATTCATTTAACAACTGTGGCAAGAAATGAAAAATGGGCAAAACTCACTTAACAAACGTCTCACTTAACAAGAGAAATTCTGTGCTCAGTTGTTGCTCATGAGTCGAGGTAGATATCCAGTACAGGTAGTTCTTGACTTAGAATTCAGTGTGTGTGTGTGTGTGTGTGTGTAGCTACGAACTTCTGTTGCTAAGTGAAACATTTATTGAGTTTTCTCCCATTTTATGATCTTTCTTGTCCCAAGTTGTGAAGCGAATTACTGCAGTTGTTAAATTAGTAACATGGTTCTTAAGTGAATCTGGCTTCCCTATTGACTTTGCTTGCACACAAAAGGTGGTCGTATCACTCTGGGATGCTGCAACCACCATAGATATGAGTCAGTTGCGGAGCATCTGAATTTTATTTATTTATTTATTTATTTGACTTCAATGCCACCTACTCCCAATGGGACTCAGGGCGGCCGATCACGTGATTATGGGGAGGCTGCAACGCTCATGAAAAATGGCCTCTTTTTTCAATGATCACTAAATGAATTGTTGCAAGTCAAGGAGTACGCCATACGTTAGTCAGGAGAACAGCATCTGTAGCATTTTATCACAAGGCTACAAACTAGGTTTCACACTTCGTGCACGAGTGTGTTACTTCCCATTTAAAGGTGAAGTAACTAGCTATTTTTAATGCTTAAAAGAATAAAAAGATGTTTAACCCCCCCCCTCCGGCATATCATTTTGTCTTCGGCATAATCTTACAGGGGCTGTGTTGCTAGCATCCAATTAGCCATTTGGGTTCTAATCCAGAGACAGATGCCAACTACAAGTCTGACTTGGTGTGACAGCTGCAAAAAAAAGAAACGTACAAAAATAACTTGTGTTAATGCACCTCTGGATTGTGGCCCTGGGTATTAAGAGTGCAACTGGTACTTCAATCAAGGAGGAGATTTGTTGACCAGCAATGTTAACTCATCAGCAAAGAATCTTGTAGCACCTTTTGCTCCTACAAACTACCATCAGGGAATTTGTTAAATCATATTGTCACAATCTGTTTCTAACACCAAGATGACCACAGGCAGGACTTAGTTGATAGCAAATGAAAATAAAAGATGAGATCAAATATAGGCAGCACACTCTCCACCTACAACTTGAAGGGACAGCTAAGTCCAAGAAAACTCCAAATAAATTTAGCAGTGATAAGACAGTGTTCCAATAAGAAATTTAGATACTGGTTGCATTTCTGTAGCAGCCTTTTCCCACAGTACTTGTAAGACTTTTATAGCATACTAGTCGATTACCAATGTTACCCGGGTATTTATTTATCCCAATTACAGAGGAAAGGAAATCTGAAGTTAGTTGGGGGAAAGATCAAAAGCAACATGAGAAAATATTATTTTACTGAAAGAGTAGTAGATCCTTGGAACAAACTTCCAGCAGACGTGGTTGATAAATCCACAGTAACTGAATTTAAACATGCCTGGGATAAACGTATATCCATCCTAAGATAAAATACAGAAAATAATATAAGGGCAGACTAGATGGACCATGAGGTCTTTTTCTGCGGTCAGTCTTCTATGTTTCTAAAGGGAATTAATTATATCTATAGTGTCAAACCAAAGCAATTTCATTTACAGGGTTTTAAAAATATAAGTTCAAATCCCAACTTCAGAACCTGTGGACAGCTGGGGGATTTAGAAGCGCCATCCCCACCCCACGCCGCCTCTGCCACTACCCATTTTACCATTTCCTCAAACTGGGACTGAAACATAAATCCCTGAGCTGCCCTATGCTGTGCCTCCTCCACCCCTGCTGAAATAGGCGGGGTCTCCTCTCTGGCCTCCATGCCTGTTTTGTCTCAGTTGGGCTGGTCCCATCCTTTGCCTGATGACTTGGGACAAAGGACAATCCTGAGAACATGGGCCGAAATTGTGAGGTGGCGACAGATGATCCCTTTAGGCCGTGACAGGCTCAATCAAAGCCATCTATACTGGTCTCAGTTCCTGTAAAGGCCTCGTTCCCTTGATCTCGCAGGGAACAGCTTTGGGGGGTGTTCCCAGGATCATCTTTTGCCCCAATTCAGGCCTAGGCTTTCTTCACACAGTAGGCCTACAAAGTGAAGGGAACCTGATTAGACCAATACAGAGTCCTTTAATGAAGTGTGCTATGACCTAAGCGGATTGCCCACCTCAATCCCACCCCAATCTCACAAGGAATAGCTTTGGTCTGTGTTCCCAGGATTGTCCTTCGGCCCAACTGCGGCCTAGGCCTCCCTCACACAGTAGGCCTACAAAGCCAAGAGAGCCTGATTAAGCCAGTACAGAGGCCTTTGATTCAGCCACCACGGCCTTACGCTGAGCTAGGCTCAGTGTACAGAACATGACCATTGTTTCAAAGGCACTCCTAGGGGTACTGGGGTGGTGTCTTGTCCCCAGAGTATTTGTCAACAGACAGTAAGTCGTATCAGTACCAAGTTTGGTTGAAATTGCTCGAGGCGTTCCAGAGTTATGCTGGAACATATATACATACAGCCGTTTTTAGAAAAGAAAGAAGGGAAAACAAGAAATCATTTGTAACTATAAGAAGTAATCTCCAAATTAGAAAATATTTGCATTCTGTATATTAAACCTAAAGACTATAGGTGCAATGCCAATCAACTTCAACTGGATAGCTTCCTTATTTGTTTTCTGTGTCTTAAATTAGGTGGCAGGTAAGAAACTCCACTGTGTGAAACTATGCTTAGTATTATTCATCTGCTTTGGAAAACTGTAACATGTGAGCGCCAATGTGTACTCAGGCAGCATCCTGTCTCTTTTGCCTTGAAGACAACTTTCATTTTAATAACTTTAATTAAACGATTGTAAGTTATCCTCAATAAAGCAAACTAGCAAGAGCTATGAAAAGTCAGCCTGTCATTACACTCTTAATGGGTTAGAAATGAGAAGAGAATTTGTCCTCACTGCAGTGAAGCAGATATGTCAATTTAATAACAGACTCCTATGTTTTTACAAGCTGAATAAGAGGAAGATGATCAGTAGGCACTGCTGTTCTGATACAACAATAAAATAACTTACATCCACTGGGTTTCCTGGCTTCTTATTTTTAAAGACACCAAAATTCTGTCCTATCTGATGAAGGGCAACTATTATTTCTTAGTGCAGGTAGTCCTCAACTATGGGATCATAGTTTCCATTGCTAATGGTTGTTAAGTGAGTCAGGCTAGATTTCACAACCTTTTTATTACCGTGGTTGAGCAAATCACTGTAGTTATTAAGTGAATCAGGGAGTTGTTAAGTGAATCTGGCTTTCCCTATTGACTTTGCTTATCAAAATCAGCTGGGAAAGTTACAAAGGGTGATCCCATAACCCCCAGAACTCTGCAACCATTATAAAGACATGCCAGTTGCCAAGTGCCCAAATTTTGATCATGTGACCCTGGGGGATACTGTGATGGTTGTAAGGATGGAAGACCATAAGTCACTCTTTTCAGTGGCACTGTAACTTTGAATGGTCACTAAACAAATATGCTACTTGCTAGTTTCCAACTTGTGATAAAAGCTACCAGATGAAGAGAAAAATGTACATATATTGCAATCTGGGTATCCAGCTATGCCCAGACTACACAACTTCACCTAAGCTGCATGAAAGATGTGTGTCAGGTTTGAAGAAGAATGTCATCCTAAAATCTCACTTAGTAAAACTAAGGCAAAGAAATACTCTTTCTTTCATGCAGTGCTTTTAGTAACCATAAGTTACGGGCAAACCTCTATTTTCTTTCTATGGAACTCTCTATTATTATGGCTCTTCTCTACTAAGCATCACACATATACCAGAACACATGGTTAATGTAAATGCAATTGCCTGAAAAGCACTCTGAAGACCTGAAAATAATACTTAAATTCAAACGTACTTGTTTTGTTTTTAGCAGAGCTTCTATTACTCTAATTTCATCATTACTGTTCCACATTATTTATGCCTTGAATAAGCACTTTGAGACAGGACAAGGTCAAATGCACATGTCTACATTAATGAATTTAATACTAGAACTTTCTGGGAATATACTAAAAAATTTCCAAGATCTGGGCTGTAAAATTCTGGAGGATCATTAGATGTAAATAGTAATAATGATGATGATAATGGAAAGTGTTCTGTGCTCTCATCTCCTTGTTGTCCAGACTTTTGTGGCCCTGATCTTGAAACAGCTTTACCATATAGCCAAACCATATACTATCATCAGAAACCTCATGTAGTGGGGATTTCTATATATGTGGCCACTATTAATCACTTATACAGGAATGAATTAAAAATCCATTACTTGAGGATGAATTTGAGGAAATAGAGGTGAAGAAACCTCAATTATACTCCATTTTTGTCTTTAAATTAGGATTGTACAACATTAACAATTCCTTTTCTGTTTCCTAAATTCAGGTGTTGCTGTGGTTTGTTCCTTTTCTCAACACTATTTTATAAACTTGTTTAGGATGGTTAGATACTTTAAGATGTTGCAATTGAAAGATGGTTCACACATCATACTACAGGACAATGTGGTATGTCTGGTTTTGATTTAACATGATGCATATTGTACATTTAACACTATGTAAGATAACATTTATCACTTAACATGAACCAGGCATAAGTTGTTGCACAAATTATAATTAAAGCTAATATGTGAACAATTGGGAAACCTAAAGTACCTTGCAGTCTCTGTCCCAGAGTAAAAATTGGGAGGAAGCCTGTCACTCAGTGACTTTAATTTGTGTTTAAAATACTGAAATTATAGAAGTAGCTTAATTAAAAAATGAGTACAATAGATCATAATTTTTACAGTTCAAGCCCCGAGCAGTAAAAAACATAAAAGGTGCAATACAGTTCAATTACTAAAAATAAAAACATTTTAAAAAAATATCTGAGGCCTTCAAATATGTCTATTCAAACAATGCTGCTACTCTATTTTCCCCAAAATAAGACATCCCCTGCTCATAAGCTCAATCAGGCTTTTGAGTGCATGGAATAAGTCCAAGTGCTTATTTCAGGGTACAAAAAAATAAGTCAGGGTCTTATTTTCAGGAAAACACTAAAACCAAAAGAACTGAACCAACTCAATCTCTCCCAGAAGGACATTCCATAACTGAAGTATAACCAAAATAACCTTACTCCATGAATTTAACAATCTAATCTCATTGGTGATACAACATAGGCCTGTGGTTAAAAACTGTATGAGAGATTACAGCATTCAGATAGTCTAGGCTCCATTCTGTGAAGGCTTTACAGATAAAAAACATTTTGTTTTGGGTTTAGGAATAAGTGGAGACCCAATATAGTTAATATCTGCTGATGTCCAGTTTCTAAAGCATAAATCATACAGTAGTTTTGTCAGTTGTGATTTGCATTAGCTGAAATCCAAAGTTTTTCAAGGGCAGCCAGTACAAAGGCTGGTTTCACACATCATGCTAAGCCATAATTGGTTAACTACCAATTTATTGAAATACTACAATTGTGTGTAGTGCAAACCCAGTCAGAGTGTTATAGTAATCACCCAAGAGGTATAGCTAGGGCTTGATTACAGACTAGATTCACTGTCCCCAGGAAGCAATGTAACTAGCATAAGGAAAAAAACGGCTGGCTACTGTGACTACTTGGCTGTCTAAAAGAAGTGCTAGGTCTAAGAATCTGCACTCCCGCTAGGCCGAAAAAATTGCAAAATTGCAAAAAATAAAATAAGGGGATACAAATCCATCCATTAGAGGTTGTGCCCAAATTCCAGGTTTGTTTTGTCTATTGTCAATCTTACGAGGTGGACCAAACAGGAAATGTGATCAGACAAATTAATTCTAATATACTGTAAAGCAACATTAACAGATTCATGCAGGTCTGAAAGTAGAACTCTCTTGCCATCACCATTACAGCCCAAGAACCTAGAGAGAGTCCTTTCTGAGCCTCTTCCTCTATCCACTATGCAGTTGCAGGCTGTGTTGTCTCTTATCTGACCATTCCCTAAGCAGCATCTCTTGGTCTTATTCTCAAGGCCTACTCCACATATCATTGCATCAACGGACCAGTAAAACCTTCATTTTATCTCAACCGAGCCTCAAGCTGTGTGCTAATATTCAGTCCTTCATAGTGTCCAGAACACCCATAGCCTTCTTGACTCAATTGAAAAAAAGTTAAATGTCATCAGCATAGTATATTTTTCGCAACGTTTCTGTAAGGAGAACCAGATGGTGAAATGGTTAAACTGTAGGATTATGAAGGGGAGACCCAGTCCACTCTCCACTTTGGAAGCTCACAGAGTCACTATCTCTCAACCCAACCAACTCACAGGGCTGTTTTGAGGAAAAAAATAGAAGTACTATGTACATAGTTCGAGTTTCTGTTGAAGAAGTACCTTATAGATGTAATAAATAAGAACTACAGGGATAGTGTACACTAGACTATGATCCTGCTATATAGAGCGCTGGTGAGACCACATTTGGAATACTGTGTTCAGTTCTGGAGACCTCACCTACAAAAAGTTATTGACAAAATTGAACAGGTCCAAAGACAGGCTACAAGAATGGTGGAAGGTCTTAAGCATAAAACGTATCAGGAAAGACTTAATGAACTCAATCTGTATAATCTGGAGGACAGAAGGAAAAGGGGGGACATGATCGAAACATTTAAATATGTTAAAGGGTTAAATAAGGTCCAGGAGGGAAGTGTTTTTTATAGGAAAGTGAACACAAGAACAAGGAGACACAATCTGAAGTTAGTTGGGGGAAAGATCAAAAGCAAATGAGAAAATATTATTTTAATGAAAGAGTAGTGGATCCTTGGAACAAACTTCCAGCAGACGTGGTAGATAAATCCACAGTAACTGAATTTAAACATGCCTGGGATAAACATATATCCATCCTAAGATAGAATACAGAAAATAGTATAAGGGCAGACTAGATGGACCCTGAGGTCTTTTTCTGCTGTCAGACTTCTATGTTTCTATGTTTCTAGACCCAGTTTCCCCCAACCTTTTGGATCTCAGGGACCACCAAGGTCATAATTTTAAATCCCGTGGACCACCAAATTCATAATTTTAAATCCCGCGGACTCTAATTCATAATTTTGAGTCCCGCAGATCACTAATATGATTTTTTAAAGGATAAATACATTTGTAAAATAATGACCAGAGAACTTCCATTTTATTAATATGAAATACACCTATTTATATGTGTATTTATAACAAAATTATAAATGCTTATTTAATAACAAAATCTTTAAAGGTTGTCTATCTGTAACAAAAATATTATCATCATGGAAACCATTCAAATCTAAAACCAAAGAAAACCAAATTATTTGATGCCATTAAATATTAGTTAAAAATATACAGTTAAGATCAAACTTAACTAAAAAGAGCATCTGAGAAATAACTGAAACAATCAGATGAGAATCGGTATCCTCAGAGCAGGGTGACTGTTGTAATGGTCAAAAACAATAATGAAGCATACAGCTTGGCAATGGTTGCCTCATCTTAAGTTTACTCTGAGGTCATCCTACACACAGCACACTTCACTGAGGATTACGGGCATCCTTGTCCTAAGGAAGCAGATAATAATTTCCAAAACAAAGCGGGCGTAAAAGGCAGGCAAAAGGGAAGCAAAGGGCAGGAGGAAGATCAGCACGAGGGTGGGCTGAGCAGTCAGCTCCATCCTCCAAAAAGGGGAAGGAAAACGGCCACAGGTGTCCTGTTGGTCGCACAGCAAATTCAACAGCAGCTTTTCTGGGTAGAGAAGGGAGGACACCACATGCCCCTCTTGCCCAGAGAGCCCACAAAAGAGATCCCCCCAAATCTCCTCTGGATTGGGGGGGGGGGCAGGAATGGTGTAGAATAGAAGTAACATTCCTTGCCCCCAGACTGCAAACAGGATGGGGAGGCATTTGCGAATGAAGTAGCACCTGACATCCCCATCTCAAGCCGCCTTCCCCCCATCCCAATAACCTAGTTCTGCGCTGACTGCGGACTGCACGAAAGGAGTCATGTTTGGAGAGAATCCAGGTGAAGGTCCACTTGGCCATGCCCGTCCAGCTCTCCTCCACCTGCCTTGTACAGTATACCCTTCTCGGGAGCCTACAAGCCGGACAGGGAATAAGAAAGTACCTTCTGCATATTTCCCCCTCCCCCACTTCACTGCCAACAGCTCCAGGCACGCCCAGAGCGACTTTGGCGCATGCTGTCCATTCTCAAATGCCTCCAGAAATGCCCGTCCACCCACCGTAGCCAGCTATCCCAATCCCCACTAGGTCCCGTGGCCCTAGCTCTCCTGACGCCTTCCAAAGTGCAGGATGTGACGACAGCCTAGCCCCTCCGGAAAAGCCATCAGCGACTGCCACTCTCCCCCAGTCCAGGCCGACCTAAAAATGCCCAGCATCTCCATTACACATGCCAGGTACTGTTTTCCTCAGCAGCCTCTCACTTTGAAGACGAGTGCAATACTCTGGGAACCACCAAAGCTTTCACACCACAGGTTGGTGGCCTAGGTACTAGACTACCTCTGACCCATTTGGGTCATTGCTTCAGCAATGTTTCCTTACCTAAACAAACAAAACAACTAAGGGCAGGCAAAAAGTAATGGGAGAAAAAGCAAGTTCCAACTTCCTGCTGGCTTCCCCACTGGTTTTCTTGCAGGAAACTTACAGAGAGCATTGGAAATTATGGCAATGTGATGGTGGCTGACCAGAGCAATGTAGCAGCACTGAAGGGGTCACTACCGTGCCAAATTTCAATCCTGCAAAAATCAGGAGTGCCAGAGTTTGGACACCTTTTTTTAAGTTAGCCCATTTGAGGTACCTTGATTTAAAAATCACTGCCCTATGATGTACTGCTTCACCCAATTGAAGATTACAAACCATCCTATAGACACAATGTTCTGTCTGGGTTTTCCCAGACCTCAACACCAACTGAAAAAACAGCCAGACACTCTGGTAAAAGCCAAAAGTATTTTATAGCTGGAAAAAATAAGCACAAAGGAAAACCTGTCTTCACAACAGACAGGCTATAATACGTTACAGCAGGGTCCTGATGTCCAGTCAATACCACAAGCTTCTTGCTGGCACCCCCCCCAAGGTTTCAATAGTCCAAGGCACAAACCAGGATTGTAAGCCACCAAAGTTCACAGACAGGTCTCACGAATCTCCAAGATAAAACTCCACAAGCCAGGAAGGGTGGGTCCGCCTTTTATCCTTTCCCAAGAGCACCACACCCAAACCCAGCTGTGACCTCTAATGCTGGAAATACTTAGCCAATTGAGTCCGTCTCTGATTAGATCTCCTTTGTCGCATATCTATGATGTCTTGAGCATTTTCCCCTAAGGAATCCAGGCTGCTTGCTGGGGAGAGCTCCCCCTGGTGGGACTCTGGCTGTCCTTCTTCTTCAGCCTGGGATTCCTCTTCCTCGTCAGTCTGCACCTCCTGTTCCTCAGCCTCTCCCTCTGAGCTGGAAACCGACAGAAGGTCAGCCATTCCCGGAGGGGTCCCAGACTGAACCACAACACACAAGAGCTTTGGTAATACATATATGCCTGAAGGATCTATCCAATAAGCCAAGGACCAAAAGGCAGTGAAATTGTCTTCTAGTAGCACTTTGTGGAAACACCGGGCCAATACATTCACGAACCCCTCAATCCTGAATTAGACAGTTTCTGAAAGATGCATTAATAATACTTCCTCCTTTGGAAGGCCCAAAACAATTAACAGAAATGCATTCCCATTGTTTACATCCCAGCATGACCTTCTCAAGGATTTACTGAAGTTTGAACCCAAAATGGAATAGGTTGAAAGAATAGTCTTCACCCAAAAATACTTAAAGTTGTGGTACCATGTCTGGCATATCTGATATATTCTTCTATATTTGACTATTATTTTAAAAATGAGATATTTGTTGAGAGTTATCTAGTTTAAGAGATTATATAAATACAGTACTTTATTTTGCAATCCCTTTATTTAGAGGGATTGAAATTAATCATCTTTGCCTTTCATTTTCAAGACAATTCAAATGGTTAGACTTACGTCCCTTGTAATGAGTAATAAGCCTTATTCCTCAAGGCAACCTGGCTCATGGCCTTAAGTGAATCCCACTTATCAAAACTAAAGAAGTGGTTGCCTCACTTACATTAGCAATTACATAATATACCTTAATGTGAAAAACGTTATTTGATCAGAACAAGGTTATAAAGTTTATCATAATAGGTTTTGTGGAAATGGGGAAATACTAGAGAGAAATCAGTTACAAAGAAGGCCTTAATTTGCTTTACCCAAAGTCAGCCTAGTCATCTATTTAAGTGCTGCATTGTCTTCAGTTCTACAGAAAACCAAGACATCTGTGTTCTTAGCCAATCATCTATCTACTACCTAGGTCATACCCTTCATAAATCGGTCAGCTCTCCAACAGGGTGATCAGTTACAGTAACTCAGACAGCTGTGATTTTAAAAATTAATTTTAGTTCTTCAAACATTTGGATTTGGGTCTTCAGAAAATGAGGCTACAGGGATGCTTTGGGCAGCATCTTGTACAAAACTTTTTTTCAATCAGATGTTTAAACCCATCCCTCTTTTACATAAAAGGATGACTTGAAGCTAAGTTTTAATCTTCACAATTCAAGGATTATATTGCCACAAATATGTAGTTTAGGATATCTAAAGACAGACAGACAGACACACACACACACACACACACACACACACAAACACACATACATATGAATGAAAATGATGAGAGACAAAGATACATACTATTCACACTGACAAGCTTAAGAAGCAACAGGGTTACATTAGCTTCCCTCAATTATGCTGCAGAAAATCTCTTGCTACTGCTGACAAAGAGACAAAATCCTAGAGTGGCCCTACAAAAAAAAGGCAGTTCTAGTAACACCTTGTTTTACTTTCTTATACACACTACATGGGACTAAAATGGAAAGAAATAAGAAGAGAAGAGAGTAGTCTCCTTCAACTATATAAACACTGGGCCAATTATCTCCATTTTAGGGTTTTTTTTTAAATAATACAAAAAATTTAAAATGACAGGTAGTGATAATCTTTTGTTTCTTTTGACAGGGAAGCTGTCAAAGACAGCCGCCTCCAATTTGATTAGGGCATCCATGACTGTATGCCCAAAATGCAAAGGAGTATTTCCCAAAGTGGAACAATTAATTGTGTCAGCTGTGTCCTATAAGTGCTCTGCTTCTTGAAAGTGGTATCTTCTCTTATTTCAGGGGACCCTGTCTCCATTTCCCACCAAAAATTCAGAAGCAAACTGTGGCTTCCTAGTCTACCCACACATCACACAATATTTGGATTTTAAAATGCAGTACTGCAACTTAATCTTGCCAAAATGATAAAGAAATGTTAAAATAGTTGAGGAGTTAAAAAATAAAAAGCAATCATAAACAGAGTGCTAGCTATCTTTATGACAGGTAGGGCAGGTGATGTTAATTTCTTTCTCAACTTTCAGAGCTTGCCATTCTGCTGCTTATCTGGCTTAGTTCATGTTTGTGTCAATCTGTTAAATTTTGATTTCTGTAATAAATATAACTGTTAAGCACCAAAGCAAGGAATCCTAAACCATAATCTAGGACCCAGTTATCTAAAGAAAAACCCATTGAACTCGATGGAATTATGTATATGTATGTGTAAGAGATATCATTTTTCTTCTATGCTGATGCCTATGGTGATTTTAGTTCTTAAAACAGCTGAAGTTTTATAAGTTGTAGGAGTGTTTTCCTGGCCACAAGGCAAGTTAGGAATACTTTTCTAAATAAAAGTCATATGTAGAAAAAAGGATATCATGCTTTAAAAAGTAAGGAAAATGCTCTTAGTTAAAGGGCAATGTTGATGGATAGGTATCTCACAAATTTTGATGCTCTGAATTCAGACGATAGAATATTCTGTGATAGATTAGAAGGGTCCTAGTTTCTTTAATTTCTATATCAAAGGCCATCATCACAGCTTTTGGAAGACTAAAATTGGAATCACCCTTAGGGCTTACAGATTTGTTTGGGGAAAACACTTATTTATTCAAGCATTATTTCAAACCATTTCTGGATCTGGTGCTATTTTATTAACATTTATAAAGCTATATAGCTTTAGCTATGCAATTATTCCTGAAAATAACAAGGGACAAGTAAATAGAGGGTTGCTTACAAGCAGCTAGGGAATGGCAGAATAGACATTTTTTTAACCTTGGGCTAGAAACTAATGTCATTTTAGGTGAGCTGGATTCCCACTCTAGAAAACTCTCTGTCCTTGTTTCACTTAAAATGCCCATCAAACAGTTCTTGTTAGCCATACTGAAAAATATGTAAACAAGTGCAGTAGCCTGCAGCCTCCTAAGACTGTAAATGTCTTGCCAACTGGCACAGTAGATAGACAAGGCCCTATTTCTACATATTCTGTACTGCTTTGACTGAGTCTTAGGCATGTCTGTCTACCAATGGAAGTCTGGCTTCCCAGTTTAATTCACAGGTCTTAGTTTGCACAAAACTGTCCTAAGCATTTGCCACCTCACTACACATGGTGAACAATACAGATGTAGAAGCATTTTGCCCTGTGCCAATAGAACAGATGCCATCTATCCAGAATAGGGCTCAATAGCTATACTGAACTAATCCTGACAAACATCAGGTTCTAGTTCTTTCTTTGGGGCGAACTGCATTCTGTTTGTAGCAAAGATCCACTTCAGTAAATAAATCAGTAAATTAAAGTTACTGCTGAGGTCCACTTGGTGAGCCTCTGGGGGGACATAACATCACTTACAGAATGACTTTTGTGGAACATAGTCAATGTCTCCTTTTGGCCTTACAGGATTCTTTGATCTACATACGTCCTTCTTGGAAAAAGCATTTCAGTAACCATCTCCTGCTTGCAATTAACTCTTTATTGTTTAATAAAGGATGTTTCAACCGCATAAGATCCAATTAACTACCATCTCCTAGCAGGAAAGGATTCATGTATTGAAAGGGATACTGAAACATGCCTAGGTACAATCTAAAGGACAAGATGCAGCATAGTCCCAGGGCAGGTTGCATTGAAAAGCAAATGAAATACAGTACTCGAAATATAAACAGAATGCTAGGATATAGACGTGTAACACTAAACTGATCGTTTTGGGAAAGGCCTGTCATTGTATACCTGACAGGCGGAATACAGAATAAGATTTAAGATATTTAAGAAATATGTAACTGTTTTTCCAAAAGAAACCTGAACAGGTTTTGGTGATGATGACAGGGTGCAACCAGCCTATGGTATGGTGCTTCTCTACTGAAATGAGAGGGAAATTGCAGCAAATGTACAAGCAGCCCTGCCTTCTGCATCCTGGACTGGACTAAATGCACAATCAGTTAGACTAAGCATACAGGGGGGGGGGGGGGGCGATTGAAAGGCGAAATAACATACCGAACAAGCACAGCAGACATTATTTCAGGCTAACTGTTCTATCTACTCAGGGGGTTGGTGATGCTGGTGGGGAATAAGCGGAGGGGCTCTGGGCCCGATGGGTGCTAGATGTCAGGGGGAGCAGGTGGCTGCGGGTAGGGTGGGCTGATAAAAGGGCACAGACAATGATCCACCGGGATTTAGGGCAGCCGGGATCCAAGGTGGATCTTGAGGTGACCGCCAAAGCGGCCAGCGGGTGCTGCTGGATTGCAACGGGTGGGTGGCACGAAAAGGAGGGTGCTGAAGCAACGTGCTGCGGGAGCCGCAATTTCGGGAGGGCGATCCCCACCGCGCGGAGGAGGGACGCCGAAAAAGGCTCATTCCGGGATGGCTGGATTGCGGGCGATCCGACTGCGCTAGGGGTGAATTGGGGGGGGGAGAGGATCGCGGCGCCGAGGGATGCGGGGGTATAAAACGGGCTGAGGGGTGTGGATGCAGGCTCGGGTCTGACGGCGGGCGAGATGGGGGGGCGCGCGCCCAGTTACCTGCGAGGCTCTTCCCTGCTCCGCGCCGCTCGCCGCCGCCGCCGCCTCGGGGGTCTCGGGAAGGCCGGGCCCAGCGGGGGGCGCGGGCGGCTCCGGGGGGGCTGCTCCCCCCGCCCGCTCCCGCCGCGCCCCAGCCGCGCCCACCGCCTTATTCCGCCTGCGAGTCATGCTCGTCTTGCACCCCGCCGCGCAGTAGCTCCAGCCGCCGCCGCCGCTCGCCGCCGCTAATGCCGTTGCCGCTCGCCGCCGCTAACGCCGCTCGCCCGCCGCCGCCGCCGCCGCTGCTTTCAGACAGGACAACAGCCAATATGGCGGCGCGGCCCGTCCGGCCCCTGCCCGCGGGGGAAGCCTTCGCCGCCATCGCCGAGGCGGGCATTGCCTGGGCAGCGCGCCCCCCAGTGGCTGGAGGAGACGCCATTGCAAAGCAAGCACACGGCGGAGATTAAATGGCCCGGGAGGGAAGCCTGTGGCTTTGGGCAGGGAGATCCCAGCCTCCTCCTTCCCCCAACCCCTCCCTGCTTCCCTCTGCAGTGTTTCTGACCGGCTCAGCCGGCTGAGTGTCGTTTGGAGGCAGTTTCCGACAGCGGAAAGGCTTCTTTAAGCACAAACGGGGGCAGGTCAGGTAACGTAGCTTCCCGGGCATCGATGCAGAAGGAAGAGTGTTTTGGACACATGTTAACTGAGCATTTTACCTTTCCGTTCAGTAAAAGGGATCATCATCCCCCTCATCTATACAAGCCTCCCACTCTCGCCCCTTGTCCCGTTGCCTTTTCGCTTTCCACAACTATGTTTCCTTGCAATTTAAGTCATTAGCGCCTTCGCCGATCGCCTCGGTTCAGATTGCCATGCAGTTTAGAAGAAACTTCTTATGTAGTTTTTATGTACAGTACAGTATACTGTATTTGAAAGCTTGGCCGCTGTAGATTTTGAAATATTTCTAAACCACATTGCTAAAATAGTGTCTGGTATCTAAAACAATTTCAGTTTTAAAAACATATTTATATTTAGTACACACACAACAAACAGATAGACAACAAACAATTGGGATATTTACAACCTCATTTCTGACATAAATTATTTTCAGAGATATATACATTTATACATTACTCTGTAAATGTTATGATCACATATTCTTTATTTATACTGTAAATAAATTACTTCTATTGTTAGACTACTAAACGGTATCCCTGTATAATTTTACTTCATTTATCGTTTATTTCTTTTAACCAGTTATAGAATTTATCCCGTCTTTTGTAATACAGTAATCAGAATCCTCTTTTCCTTTCAGTTTCCTTGTGAGCATGTTCATTTCTGCATAATCCATAAAACAATTTCAATAAAACTGTTCATAAAAATGACACCACCTATTTTGTCAGGAAAAAAGGAAAAGATTTGAGCAAAATGGTCTTTTCTTCAATCGTGGCTAGAAACACTAACTTAAAAGTATTCTGCTAATGGTTCGTTTACTCCAGCGTTCTTTGTGATATATAAGGCAAATAAATAAATTCTGCAAACTTTCCAATTTATTTATTTATTTATTGGATTTGTATGCCGCCCCTCTCCGCAGACTCGGGGCGACTAACAGCAATAACAAGACAGCATACATTAATAATCCAATACTAAAAACACTTAAAAACCCATTATTATAAAAACCAAACATACATACAGACATACCATGCATAAAATTGTAAGGGCCTAGGGGGAAAAAGAGTATCTCAATTCCCCCATGCCTGGCGGCAGAGGTGGGTTTTAAGTAGCTTACGAAAGGCAAGTAGGGTGGGGGCAATTCTAATCTCTGGGGGGAGTTGGTTCCAGAGGGCTGGGGCCACCACAGAGAAGGCTCTTCCCCTGGGTCCTGCCAAGCGGCATTGTTTGGTTGACGGGACCCGGAGAAGACCCACTCTGTGGGACCTAACTCGTCGCTGGGATTAGTGCAGCAGAAGGCGGTCCCGGAGATAATCTGGTCCAGTGCCATGAAGGGCTTTATAGGTCATAACCAACACTTTGAATTGTGATCGGAAACTGATCGGCAACCAATGCAGACTGTGGAGTGTTGGTGTGACATGGGCATATTTGGGAAAGCCCATGATTGCTCTCGCAGCTGCATTCTGCACGATCTGAAGTTTCTGAACACTTTTCAAAGGTAGCCCCATGTAGAGAGCGTTACAGTAGTCGAGCCTCGAGGTGATGAGGGCATGAGTGACTGTGAGCAGTGACTCCCGGTCCAAATAGGGTAGCAACTGGTGCACCAGGCGGACCTGGGTGAACGCCCCCCTCGCCACAGCTGAAATATGTTTTTCTAATGTGAGCTGTGGATTGAGGAGGACGCCCAAGTTGCGGACCCTCTCTGAGGGGGTCAATGATTCTCCCCCCAGGGTAATGGACGGACAGATGGAATTGTCCTTGGGAGGCAAGACCCACAACCACTCCGTCTTGTCTGGGTTGAGTTTGAGTTTGTTGACACCCATCCAGACAGATGTGCGGTTTGTAATTCTTATAGCAAAACTGTAAATAGATATCCAGTCTGGCAGATATTAAGAGCCTAATCATGAATTTATCCAGTGTCCATTTTAACCTGTGCAAATTAACCATTCCCAATCTGATGACAGCAAGTTCTACTATGTAAATATCCATTAAGGAAAGAAATCTCCCTATACAGGACTATACAGGTAGTCCTCGACTTACGACCATAATTGAGAAAAAGTTTATATTGCTAAATGAGACTTTTGATCCATTTTACCACCTTTCTTGTTACAGTTAAGTGAATCGCTGCGGTTTAATCAGTAACCTGTTTGTTAAGTGAATCTGGCTTTCCCATTGACTTTGCCTGACAGAAGGTTGCAAAAGGTGATCACATGACCAAGGACACTCCAAACTTCATAAATATGAGGCAGTTGTCAAACATCCAAGTTTTGATCATGTGGCCACGGGGGTGCTGCAATGGTTGTAAGTGTGAAAAACAGCCATTGTAACTTCAAATAGTCATTAAGTGAACTATTGTAAATCAAGGATTATCTGTATTCAGGTTTAAAGAATAGTAGGGAAAAGGATCAAAAATTCCCTCTACCCACGTTTTCCATACAACGAATTACTTTATATGCATTATACTTTCCCCTTTACTATCCAATAATAGCCTGCAGTGATATTAGCAAATTACAAAAAAATTAGATTAGCAGTTGAAGTATATGAAATGAACCTATTATTGAGTTGCATGTATACAACATTTATATACAGTACTGCTCAAAAAATATAAAGGGAAGGCTCAAATAACACATCCTAGATCTGAATGAATGAAATATTCCCATTGAATGTTTCATTTGCATAACTATTCCATTTGTACAACAGCATGTGAAATTGATTGTCAATCAGTGTTACTTCCTAAGTGGACAGTTTGATTTCACAGAAGTTTGATTTACTTGGAGTTATATTCTGTTGTTTAAATGTTCCCTTTATTTTTTTGCGCAGTGTATATTGGCTGTATATATATCCATGAACATGTATGTGTATCCATGAAGCCACTTGTGCTTTTGCCCTATTTAGTGATATACAGTATATATAAAGAGAATCTATGCAAGGCAATGCTTCAAATTTAAGAAGGGCAAGATAGCATGTACATTATTTTAAGAAAATTGGGAGCAGGGATTAGGGCTGCTATGTGAAGCCTGCTGCATTTGGCATCTTGTAGCTGGACTGACAATAGACTAGAAAGATTACATGTAGGTCTTCAAGAACAGGGCCTGATATTCGTTTTACTTTGATACCTGTATGCTACCTTTATAGTTTCAGCAGAGGGCACTATTCCTTCATTCCAGACAACACCAATACAAATGATCTTATATCATTTAACCTGAATTAATTTAATAATTACAAGCTGAAATGTGGACATAAAACAGAAATGCTTTGCCTCTTCCGTTTTTAAAAAATGGCCAACCAAACAAACTCTCAGTTAATTTGCATGAATTTTTACGCCTTCAAAAAGACCTTTTTGTGGGATTTCTATTTTCAGTTTTATCTATCAGACTATTGTTTTAAATGTCAGCTTTCCAGGGTCTTTCCAGTTAGCTCTGTTCACTTATTCATAATAACACATCTTTTAATCATTATGTTTTACTCAGTGCCACCAGACCTACAAGGAAACTTAAGCCTTTTTGTTCTGAAAGCAGTAAACAAGTGATTACTGTATAGATTTTCAATTTTTAGAGGGCACAGTTTGAAAAAGATCCTAGCAATGACTTCACTCAATATTTCTCTTTTTGAGGCAAATGCTTGTTTCTTGTGTATCTGACAGATGGACAGATCATCCATTATAATGCATCATATAATAAAAGGACTTTTTACAACATACTTCATCTGGTTACTGAATCAACTTATTTCTGAGTTTGCAATAAACTAATCTAATAGACTGGATTCACACAATATAGCAAACAAACAAACAAACACACACACACACACACACACACACACACACACACACACACAAGCTAACATTAGTCCAGTTTAGCATGCTGTGTAATGGTAGCTATGTCTTTAACTGATCTGGTTAATACCAATAAAGGATAATATTTGTAGCTCAGGGTTGAAATGAGGGGTCCTTGGTGTTCTCTGAGCTTTATTGTTTTATTGCAGATGCTTTAATGCTCAAACTAAATAATCTCCTCATGGCTAGTATGGAGTGGGCTTTGCTCTCAATTTATATTCTAGTGGCTTGCTCTGTCAGTGTTGGCAGGGGTGGTCTTAGAGGTTCTTTGGTTAGGCTGTTTACTTTTAGATTATTTGGCAGTTCCTTGATTGGGGTATTGTTTACTTGATTATTGATCTGACCTTAGCCCAAGATTACTCCAAGATCAACCGAGTATAGGGGGACTTTAGTCCACAGCACTTCAGGTGCTATCCAAGGTGCTGTCAGTTTTCATGTGACTTTGTCTGCTATATCTGAGTTACTCACAATCCAGTGTGATTAGGTCTTCTTAAACCTTTGATTATATCTTTCAGCTTCAGCTCACCATAAATGGAATACAATCATTCTTGTGAGTCAAGCACCTTAAGGGAGAAATTGAAAACATACTTTTTTTCTTAAAGAACAGTTTAATCATAAGCTGGTCACTTACCACAATATCACTTACCAGTAGTAAATGGAATTCGTATTATTCAACACTTAATATATAATTAGGCATTGTGTCAGTCAATTAAACTGTTTTTTAATACATTTATTTCACCAATTTATTTCTTACTAAGAATAATTTAGAAAAAAAATGGCCAAGAATTCTATTATCATTATTATTATTATTATTATTATTATTATTAATTAGATTTGTATGCCGCCCCTCTCCACAGACTCTCCTAGAAATGTATTCATTCTATTTGATTTAATAATCAGTTAAATCTGCAGACATTAGAAAATGTACCATTAAAATATTCTGATATTTAACTGATTGGTGTTTAACTAGAGCATACTCCCAAATACAATAAATTTCTGCCTACATTACTTTTAAAAATTAGGTTTCATTTTCTTAAATATTGAAAAAATACTGAATCTCTATCATATATAGATATAAGACAGTCATTTGCATTAACTTTTTTTTTTTTAAACCCACAATTGTGCATTGCTGATATAAGATGTAACTTTATTTTATCTTCCAGATGAAATGATGTTCTGAAAAGCTAACATTTGCTTAATGTAGCATTTGGGTACCTTCCATTTGGATAACTTTATAGAATATAACAGAATAGAATTCTTTATTGGCCAAGTGTGATTGGACACACAAGGAATTTGTCTTGGTGCATATGCTCTCAGTGTACATAAAGGAAGAGATACATTTGTCAAGAATCATGTGGTACAACACTTAATGATTGTCATAGGGGTCAAGTAAGCAATGAAGAAACAATCAATATTAATAAAAATCTTAGGATAAAGCAACAAGTTAGAGTCATACCGTCCTAAGTGGGAGGAAATGGATGATAGTAACGTTGAGAAAAATCTAGTAGAAATAGAAGTGCAGACTTAGTAAAAAGTTTGACAGTGTTGAGGAAATTATTTGCTTAGTAGAGTGATGGCGTTCAGGAAAAAACTGTTCTTGTGTCTAGTTGTCTTGATGTGCAGTGCTCTGTAGCAATGTTTTGAGGGTAGGGTAGTTTATGTCCAGGATGCAAGGGATAAGTAAATATTTTCCCCGCCCTCTTTTTGACTTGTGCAGTACAGTATACAGGTCCTCAATGGAAGGCAGATTGGCAGCAATTGTTTTTTCCGCAGTTCTGATTATCCTCTAAGTCTAAAGTCTGTGTCAGTCTTGCTGGGTTGCAGAACCAAACCAGACATTTATAGAGGTGCAGTGTTATTTCAGTGTTTTCTGCAATGTTAGGCCCAATAGTTGACTATCTGAAAGCTTTGTTTGTCCCTGGGTAATTTTAGGGTGTGTCAGATTTTTCAACTTTCAATTTCTAAACACTAGGGTTGCTCAAAAGTTGTGACATGCTTTGGGGATTGTAAAGATATTTTGGTTAGTTTAGATTAGATTTAGTTTGTTTAGATTGTAAAGATATTTGGTTAGTGTGGCTAGTTTAGATAATTTAGATGTGGTTGATAAGTAACTATATCATATCTTTTTAATGTTGTTTGTTCATTTGCATATGTAATTCTGATAGTCCTTTTGGTTTTATTTTTTATTAATGGCTACTGTTATATTCATTATTTTGTTTATCTGTTGGACCTATTCTTGTTTTATGGCTTAAAATACCTTTAATAAAATATTTAAAAAGTCATACTTTCTTGACTTACAACCTTTTCATTTAGTGACCCTCCAAAGTTAATGACTTTGAAAAAAGTGACATCACCATTTTTCATAACACCTTTGCAGCACCCTTATGGTCATGTGATTAAAATTTGGACACTTGGCAAATGGCATGAATTCATGATGTCCCAGGGTCATGTGATCACTTCGCTTGCCACCCTCTGACAAGCAAAGTCAATGAAGAAGCCAGATTTGTTCCACTGTTGCAAGAAAGATCATAAAATGGCAATGTGTAAAGACGTAAAATGTAAAACAATTGTTGTTATAAATATGACTTTAACCCAAGAGGTTAATAAATTTAATACAGATAAAATTTATTATCCAATTTAAAATGAATGTCAAATCATTTTAATACCAATAGATTCATTTTAATACCAAGAGATTTGTAATTTCTTACTGCAATCAGAACTTTTAGAAATGATATAGAATTAATCTTGAATTAATTATTTCCATTTTTATAACTCCTATACACTTAAGAGTACTTCCTGTCAGTCAAGGTTAAAAGTATCATTTTCTATAGACATCTAATTCCCTTCAATTATGGAATGCTAGAACAAATGTTAATCTTGATACCCACATTTAAACCAAAAAACGTCACACTAGGTTATGCAGGTATTTATGTCAATGTCTGGGTATCTCAGTGATGTCATCTCTAATCCTCCCTGTGGGATTATGTAAGCATCACTTCATTTATAATGATAGTATCTCTTAATCTTCTTGTCTATGACAGCAGCAACCTTTGTTTAGAAAAAGCCCATGGAAAGTGACCTCAGGGAAAAGAAGAGCATGAGGGTTGTTGTTGTTTTTTAAAAAAATTGGTATATCATCTTAAGGCCAGTTTCCCAAACTATAGCAATTGTAGATACAGGTTTATCCAAAATTCTAGATAAAACAACTGTACATTTCTTCAAGAGCAAAACCAGAGTATTTAGCAAAGAAAACTAATTTCACATTTAGATTTATGAAAATCCACCCTGCCCCTTGAATTAGGTATTAGCACATCTATGCAAGCTACAGATTTACAGCCAGTTAACTAAGGAGTAGTTCAATTCATAGTAGTAGCAGAGTGGTTGTGTTTCTAATCTCAAATAATGGTGGAAACAGCTCATCCCCGCTGTTTGTGAAACATTCATCTGGCCAGTAAATAAAATTGCCTGTGAAATCCTTAGGAAGAAATTGTATAACTACTTCAGGAATAATTATACTGTATCTGAAAATATAAATGTAGGAGAATAAAAATGTGCCAGTTCAGATTCTTTGAATTACACAATCGTAACACTCTTTCTGAAACTGGATGCTTTTTATTGGGTCACCGATACAAATTAGAGGGATGGGGGAAGGATGTGGAACTCCTAAGAAATCAGTAAGAGGTGAGTACAAGTGCACTAGAGTGCCTTCCATCCCCTGTCCTATTGCTCTCCTATATCTCCTTTGCCTTTCTTCTTCTATTCTTTCATTGATATATTTTATTCCTATATCTCTTCTTCTATTCTTTCATTGAGATATTTTATTCCTATATCTTCTCTTCTATTCTTTCTTAGATATATTTTACTATGAGTATCTCCTCTATAACCTTCATTATGTATTTTACTATGTATATACCCACTAAAACCCTCATTGTGTATTGGACAAAATCAATCAACAAAATAAACAAATAAATAAATAAACAAACTCAGGGCATGAAGGATCTGTGGACTGACCCTACATCAGCCTTTGAAGGTCTCCTGTATGGAAGTGCATAAAACTCTATAGCATTGATTGATTGATTGATTGATTGAATTTATATGCCACCCATCTCCAAGGATGGTTTAATATCTCTATTGTACCAGGATTCCACCCAGCCTTGCTGACTCTCAGAGAGGGAGCCATTCAGATTTTGTTCTCTCTGATCCTAGTTGTTGTTTGGGAGCCATTCCTTCCTGCATTCCTTCTACCAATCCTCACTAGTACCTGACCAAACACTAAGTGTGGTAGCAGCCATTGTTAATATGACCATGCCAGGAGCAGAGAATCCAAATAAAGAGGGGCTGTCAGAAGGACTGCTTGTGAGTGAGTGCATATTTAGAAGTGCCTTGGCCTCTTCCTCCTGACTGAGTATATTTTGGGTAGCATTTATAATAAAATAAAATAAAATATAAAATAATAAAATAAAATATTGGGTAGCATTTAAAATAAAAGGTGTCCCATGCTGTTCATTCCTTATAAGTATTTCTAGCTAGGCATCTCAAAGTGGGGAAATCCCCATTTTAAAAAACATCAATATAATAGAGCAGTTGAGTGCCCTGCAGTGGTCAATGAAAAAAAAAAGACAATGGGGTAATTGTTAATATTACTATGCCAGGAGCAGAGAATCCAAATAAAGAGGGGCTGGCAGAAAATTAAAATTAAATATAAAATAAAAGTAAATTAATTTTAAAATAAAATAAAATAAAATATAAAATCATAAAATAAAATATTGGGTAGCATTTAAAATAAAAGGTGTCCCATGCTCTTCCTTCCTTATCAGTATTTCTAGCTAGACATCTCAAAGTGGGAAAATCCCCATTTGAAAAATCAATACAATAGGGCAGTTGAGTGCCCTGCTCAATGTTTCATATGCAGTGGTCAATGCAAAAAAAAAAAAGACAATGGGGTTAAAAAACCTTTTCCTCCTTAAATACACAAAAACCGAGCTGAGGTAGCAGGACCGTTTAGGGGCAGCATACAAATATAATAATGATAATAATAATAATAATAATAATAATAATAATAATAATAATAATAATAATAATAATAATAATAATAATAAACGTTGAGCACGGAAGTCAGGCAACCCGTGAAGTTTGTTGGTCGAGGAGGATCCCTAGTAGCGCCTGCCTTGTTGAAGATCGCTTTCGGGACTGGACCAACGCGCATCCAACCAGCTGCCCCTTCAGATGGGCCGGACGGGACTTCAACACCGGAGGCTTTGTCTCAGTCGGCATTCGCTGCAACCTGGAGAGCTTCAGTCGGGGAAGGAAAACCCCCACAAAGAAGCCAAAGCCACCAACCACCCTTCTGGTTTTTTGCACCTGAAATGGCGGCTCTGAGGCAAGTGAATCGCCCAGCCTCTCCTTGCTGCCCAGGAATGACCCGGTCAAGGTACCGGTCAACCGCACCGTCCCGAACCACAATAGAACTGGAAAGTCTTCAAACTTGGCAACTTTAAGACTTGTGGACTTCAACTCCCAGAATTCTCCAGGCTGGAGAATTCTGGGAGTTGAAGTCCACAAGTCTTAAAGTTGCCAAGTTTGGGGACCCCTGCTAGACCCGCCCCCCGTCGCTTTAAGTTCTAACGACGCGAGGTCCATGGCGAGAGCGGAGCGGCGTCCGGCAGCCTTCTCCTCTCTGCTGCCGCCCTCTCGGGGGGGACGGGACTCCCATCTCATTCCTCCGTCCGTTTGTCCGCCGCCGCTGCACCCCCTCAACAACTTTCATCCAGGAGGGGAGTGCCCGCTCCGTCAATCAGCCGCGCGCCGGCGGCGGGGAGCCCAATCGCAACCCTTACGCGGTCACGTTCCTTTCGGGCGAAAGGTCCGCCCTCCTCTGGAAGGGGGCGTGGCCAGGCGCTATAATATCCCGGCTCCGGCTGACAAGAAGCCTAAGATGAGCGAGTTTTCTGTCGGGAGAGCGTCGAGCGCAGGTTGTTGTGCCGCGTAGAGGCGGGGGCCACTTCTTCGGGGGTTGCGCGCCCGCCGGTCCCCCCGCCCAGCCATGCTGCCCGCTGCCGTCCGAAGGTGGCTGCACAGACCCAAGGTGAGGCCGACGGTCCCGTGGAGCAGAACCCCGGGGGCGGAGGGCAGAAAGACCGAGCCCTCTTTCTGCTCCCCCGCAAACACTCCGCCCCGCTGAAGTAGGCCTGGAGTCCTCCGTCCCTTCCCCTCCCATCCGCGGAGGAGGGGGGTGTCTTTCTTCCCCTGAGCGCAACTCGCCGCTCCTCCGTTTTCTTTTTTATGAGGTGTGTGAGTGTGTGTGGGAGGAATCGAAAGACCGGGCTCCGACTTGGCGGAAGCGGACTCCTTTTGTGAAACGGGAGCTTTTTTCTTCACACACACACACCCCGAAGTCTCCGAGGACTTTCGCTCTTCCTGGGGTGGAATAATAAAGGCGGGTTTGAAGTAGTAACCGAGCGCTGCTTTTCGTTCTTTCCCCTCAGCTTTTTTCGCCGGCCACGGTGGGATTGTTGGCTGGGTGTTTTCCGTCCGTCCCCCCACGCCCCGCTTTGTCTTGGTCCGCCTCGTGCGGTTTAACGGTTTAACGTCGGCGGCGGCGGCGGTGGTGGTAAAAACCCCGGGAGCTCTTGAGGGGAAAGGCGGAGTGTGAGGAGCAGCGGTGATGTAAGCTGCGCCCGGCGGTGTGTCTGCGCTCCCTCCCCGGCGCGGTGATTGTCCCGATCTCTTTAGCGATCTCTTTGTGTTTGTTTGTTTTTGTTTCTTTCTTTCTTTCTTCTCACTCTCTCCTTCTCTTTTTCTTTCCTTCCTTCTCTCTCTCTTTCTTTCTTCTTTCTTTCTTTCCTTCCTCCCTTATTTCTTTCTATTTCTTTCTTTTTTTCTCTCTCTCCCCTTCCTTCCTTCCTTCCTTTCTTCTCTCTCTTTTCTTTCTCTCGCCCTCTCCTTCCTTCCTTCCCTTCTTCCTTCCTTCTCTCTCTCTTCTCTCTCTCTCCCCTTGCTTGCTTCCTTCTCTCTCTCTTTTCTTTCTCTCTTTCCCCCCTTTCCTTCCTTCCTTCTCTCTCTCCCTTTTCTTTCTCTCTCTTTCTCTCCCCTTCCTTCGTTCCTTCCTTCTCTCTCACTCTCCCTTTTCTTTCTTTCTCTCGCCCTCTCCTTCCTTCGTTCCTTCCTTCCTTCCGTTTAAATGAGTTGATATACTCCACTCTTCGAAGCTACTCCTTGGTTCCTCCAAAAATAGCGCGGGTGGCAATTGCGGCTCAAACTTTCTTGCCCTGTCTTGTCAACCTTGGTTGCCGTCAAGAGTGCTTCAAAAAAAGGGGGGGGATGCTTATCCTCCGTGAGTTCCGTTTCGCGGAGTTTTGAATTCGGGGACCTCGGCTATCGTAGTACGCGGGTATGTTTTGGTGTGGCTTGTTTGGTTTGAGCTGCGAGTTCGGGGATTTGGTCGCCGATGTTTCCTCGCCGTTCGCAGAGACCTCGTCAGGGCGCTTTGAAGTTGGGTGCAGTCAGTGTGCCTAAATCCTGCAGGAAGCCGTTGAAGCCAGGCTTTGTGATTCATACTTCTACGGTATCTGAGTTTCTGGTATGTTAACTAGATATGCTAGATTTTGAGCAAAAAAGGAAGGGGAAGGGCAGGGGGGGAATCCAAGTACACAATACTGTACTGTACTTTGCAACTGGCAAACAAAATTTGTACAGCTGATAAACATTCTATCAGTCAAACTTTTTTAGCCTAAATGTGTCAAAATGTTGCCTGAAAATAAAAAGTCTTACATTCTGCTTTTTGTAACCCCCCTCCCCCCAAAAAAGAGTCTCAGAATAGTTGCCTACAGAGTGAAGATTTATGCTGACTCTGGGTGGAGCTGAGAAGTTGAGGTTTGTGTGTAAATTGTCTTGCTGCATCACCTTTTTAGATGAAGGTGTGAGCGCAACAGGCTTTGCAGGGAGCAGTACCGACTATTGGTTGGTAAGAGAATGACTCCTGCTGATTTATTTTATGACTCACTTTCCACTTAGGCTTGAATTTTGCAAGATCTGAGATACTATACTATACACTTGGTAGGTCAGTAACATTTGCCATATGGTGTGTAAGCTGTAAATTGCATTGCATTTCGTGGCTTATGGTAATTTGTGCACCTGGTGTGCCACCCACCTTGCCCAGCATTATCATCTTTTCTATAGATACATCAATCTTCATATCAAAAGTATGAAGGTTTTTGTTTGTTTATTATTCGAAGTGAGCCTCCTGGCTTGATTTCTTCTCCTTCTTGGTTTTTCAGCCACTGTTTCTGATGAATCTGAAGCAATCTTCTCCTTAACTCAAGGGAGTTAATCCTCCTCTTCCAGCATAGAGCCCATCCCTCACTGAACATCATAATGGAATGCCGCTGAGTTAAATTTTGCCTTGATTGAAATATCTCTGTTTTCCATGAGTATATAACTCCCAGGGCCTCCCCACTGTTCTGTCTGGGTTCCCCCAGACCTCAACACCAACTGGAAAAAACAGCCAGACACTCTGGTAAAAGCAAAAGCACTTTATAGTTTGAAAAATAAACACAGAGAAAAACCTGTTCTTCCCAACAGGCAGGCTAGGAGACTTTACCGCAGAGTCCTGATGTCCAGACAATACAGCAAACTTCTTGCTGGCACACCCACCACTGTAGAGCATAAGACCCCCACCTTTTCCCCCCAAGGTTTCAGTATTCAAAGTCACAAACCAGAATTCCAAGACGCCAAAGATCACAGCCAGGTCCCAGGACTCCCAAAGATAATACTCCACAAGCCAGGAAGGGTGGGTCTGCCTTTTCAGCCTTTCCAGAGAGCACCACACCCAAACCCAGCTGTTGCCTCTTTAGTGCTGAAAGTACCTGGCCAATTGTCCCCTTCGTTGTGTTGCTCTTCTCTGCCGGAGATCGATTATTGCTTGTGCATTTTCCTCTAAGGAATCCAGGCTGCTTGCTGGGGAGAGCTCCCCCTCGGGGGCCTCTGGCTGTTCCCCCTCTTCCTCAGCCTGGGATTCCTCCTCCTCGTCTGCCTGCACCTCCTGTTCCTCATCCTCCCCCTCTGAGCAGGAAACCGACAGAAGATCAGCCGTTCCCTGAGGGGCCTCGGACGGAATCACAACACCCACCAATATTTTTTGTTCTTTTCTGAATTTTCTTTTGCACCATCCCTATCAATTCTGGAGCCTATAGACGTTCACAAGAAAAGTTTGCAAGAACTTTGCAAAGTTTGCAGGAGTTTGCAAGAAATGTGTAAGCAGCAAAAGCCAGGATGGTTCAGATAGTTTTTATCTGTAGACTTACCAGGAGTCACGTGGGATTTGATAGAACCTAACAGTACTGGAATCTTAAAGGTCCACCAAGAGTACAGAAAAGTGTAACATGACAGCATGATTCAATGCCAGAACCTTTTATCTTTGTATTCCTGATTTACACTCATGCTGGAATTCATATACTGTAACTAGTTATACAAGTACTGTATTGTTTGATTTAAGATAACTGAGTTTCACCAACATCAAAGGAATGAATCAGTTGAACTTCTTGTATGTGCCAACTCAATCTCTTCCCAGTTTGGTATCTTCTGGACCTGTTGGGACATCAAGTCTCTGAACTCCTCCTAGGCAGCATGCTCTAAGGAGGGTGTTGGGGAAGTTTTTTCAATACACTTGGTCTATAATTTGTTTTAGCCATGCTGTGGCTTAAGTAGAACTGTTTAATATAGCTTACTTATTCCCTCCAAACAATGTAAACAGAAGTAACATATCTCACTTTTAAAAACACACAGCTTTATCAAAAAATAAATGTGAAGTGCCTAGGGAAGAAATGAAAAAAAGAGAAATCAGCCGTAAAAGTGTTCAGCTCATTGCACCGTTGCAAAGAGGATCTTGATTTAAATCATTTTTGACTGCAAAAAGCTCAGAATACTCAGATTCCCTCTTGTGGCAGTAACATTTATTTATATAGCTATGAGAGAGTGAGTGTGAAGGGCAGAGGTTTGGCTTAAGGTCTAAAATGCATGTATAGGCACTAGTGGAATTCAAAAGTATAAATCTATTTCATGGAGGTTTCGAAGTACTCTAGCAGCACTACCAGATTCTGTAACAGCTTTGTTCCCTATGCCATCTGTCTGGCAAACTTGCAAGATTCGTTTCACTCACCATGTACATCCAAATTAGTCTGCGCTGTTTCCCCATGTCATATAATATAAGTGGGCATATGCATAATTTTGCATTTACTTATTCTGTCATGTTTATATAATATATATTGGATGTGATGACCCTTTTAGAGTTATATGCAGCAGAATTTCATTTTGATGTATGCTGATTAGTGTACATTCAAAGCGACAGTATCGTTATACTAAGTCTGTAAGATCTTTCTAAAGCTTATTGCTGCCATTAGGAAGACAGGCATGTTTTCCTGCATTAAATTGCCATATTCTCAATCTAGGTACATAGAAAAGATTAGATGCAATTGTCACAACGTGACTGTACTCCAGTAGTTCAAACATTAAAGTTTCCACTTTCTTGATTGTTCTGCAGCTTTCTGAACATTTTGTGTAATCTAGAAGAGTAAGAAATTAAAACACTCACTTTTGTGCAAAGCAAGCATGTCAATCATAGCAAAATCAGTAAGGGCTGTCCCGCACTTCAGCTTTAAGCTATTTGGTTCCCATACTTAAATATCTAGAAATGAAGCCAGCTTAAGACAGTACTTTCCAAATATGAACCCTTTTAGCCACATTTGGCTACATTTTTCGTAGTCCACTCCCCAATTGCCATATTCCAGCGACCGGTTAGGTCCCACAGAGTCGGCCTTCTCCGGGTCCCGTCGACAAAACAATGTCATCTGGCAGGCCCCGACCTGGCAGGCACAGCCTTCTCTGTGGTGGCCCCGACCCTCTCAAATCAGCTCCCTCCGGAGATTAGGATTGCCCCCACCCTCCTTGCCTTTCGCAAACTCCTTAAAACGCACCTTTGTCGTCAGGCATGGGGAAATTGATTCCCCTGGACCGTTTCGTTTTATGTATGGTTTGTATGAGATGTATGACTGCTTTTATATTAAGGGTTTTTAAACTGTTTTAATGTATTGGATTTGTATTGTTTTGTTGTTGTAAGCTGCTCCGAGTCTCCGGAGAGGGGCGGCATACAAATAATAATAATAATAATAATAATAATAATAATAATAATAATAATAATAATAACAACAACAACAACAACAGCAGCAGCAGCAGCAGCAACAACAACAACAACAACAATAATAATAACAACTTTATAAATTTTGATACAGATTTAGATTTATATTAAGATTGAAATTTTTACTCTTTATAACAATATGTATTTTACAGATAAACTTTTTACTTTTATATGAAGACTTCTACTTTGAGTGGAGCGACTGTAGCTCCATTAAGTGTTACATGTTTTGTTTGTTGTGTTTGTTGCTTTGAAAAAACCAATAAAAATATTAAAATAATAATAATAATAATAATAACAACAACAACAGCAACAGCAACAATAATAATAATATTCCCTGTTTTTTTTGGGGGGGGGGGTTGTACATCTCCCACCCATGCCAGAGAACCAGGCAGGCACAGAGCTTTTACCTTTCCATGGAGAGGCATTTGGGGATCTTATACTGTATGTGGACTTCTGTACATTGACACCCCCCCCCCCAATTTGACACCTTCCTGTTTGGGGGAAGGCATGAGCAGCAGCAGACAGGGATAGCCATGACTCTTCTTACCTGCAGAGGCCAGGGTGACTGTTTCCATGGTCTTCATTAGATTTATGACATTGGTTGGTGGTTAAACTAGGAAGCTGAAGGAAAACATCCTGGAAGAAGGCAAACCACTTCTGCATTATTAATACAGCCATATGAGCTCATCCATGAAGTCACTACAAATTATATTCTACTCAAAGAAAACAGCTTCTTTCCTCAAGACCTGTGGTCACCACTGTTTGTATGTATTGTGAGCAGCGTCCCACAGAAGCCTGCTTTGCCCAGTAACCAAAACAAGTTTGGGATCATCACAGCTCCTTCCCAAAGTCTTATCCTGATGCCAAACAGTTCAAAGGGAACTATGAAGTAGCTTCCTTCTTCCATGGTTTGCACCAAACCGAAGCCATGAGGAAGACCTTTGCAATACCAGCCCTCTCCAAATCACAGAAGTCTCAGAAGAGGTGAGGAGAAGAAGAGAGAAGAAACTTTTTGTGGATATGGGCATCCTACATTTTTAATGACCATTAGCTGAAATGATCAGATATTTTCAGTGAGGTGCAAAGCTCAGAAAGAGAGAATATAGGGAGCCCTCTACTTACGACCACAATCGAGCCCAACGTTTTGGTTGCTGAGCAAGGCAGTTGTTAAGTGAATTTTGCCCCATTTTGCAACCTTTCTTGCCACATTTGCTAAGTGAATCACTGAAGTTGTTAAGTAAATTACATGTTTTTTAAGTGAATGTGACTTCCCCATTGTCTTTGTTGTCAGAGGGCCACAAAAGGGGATCACATGACTCCAGGACACTGCAACTATCATAAATATAAGCCAGTTGCCAAGCGTCTGAATTTGGATCACATGATCCTGGGGATGCGGCAGTGGTCGTAAGTAGGAAAAATGGTCATAAATCTCTTTTTTCCATGTTGTTTTAACTTTAGACACTAAATGAACCCTTATAATTTGAGGATTAATTGTATTGTATTGCTGAGCACCTTTAGACAGATAATGTCAGTGTTCTGAGTAATGCACCCATTGAAAGCATGATTCCAAGGCAGGTAGATTATTATTATTATTATTTATTATTATTTATTAGATTTGTATGCCGCCCCTTTCCGTAGACTCGGGGCGGCTCACAACACAATAAAACAGTTCATAACAAATCTAATAATTTACAATTTAAAATATTTTTAAAAACCCATTATTAAGCAGACATATGTACAAACATACCATACATAAATTGTATAGGCCCGGGGGAGATATCTCAGTTCCCCCATGCCTGACGACAAAGGTGGGTTTTAAGGAGTTTGCAAAAGGCGAGGAGGGTAGGGGCAGTTCTAATTTCTGGGGGGAGCTGATTCCAGAGAGTTGGGGCCGCCACAGAGAAGGCTCTTCCCCTGGGGCCTGCCAACCGACATTGTTTAGATTCCTCAAAGGATATGTTTATTGGATACATCATATCGGCATAGCCGATGAAACCCATCTCTGACCGTTCCTGTGGTTTTCATCTAATTAAAAGAATCAAACTCTGCCCTCCCAGGCATTACCGGTCACATTGTCCAATGAAGATGGAAAGCAGCCTCTTTCAACGGCCATCTTTTTCAGTGACCTTGGGTCCCACAAGAAAGCATTTTGTTTTGACTGAAGCCTAACTATCTACTTCCACCATCCCTTCCCCGTCTCTGGCTTTGTGGCAACTATGGGGCAGCACAAGATGGCTTCAGCCAGTTTCACTCCAGAGTTGACAAAGACCTTCAGGTTTTCTGGCGATCTTTTCAGAATTTCATTATCGTGGGCCTCCTCTATAAATATCCTGAGCTGAGCCAATAATTTTTATAAGTTGTGTAACACTTTTAGCTTGGTTTTAAACTCATAATGTCATCAAAAGGTTAAAATAAAGTTTGCTTAACAAGGAGCACTTTCTGAAAATAATTGATTTAACCTTTCAGCTCTTTGCAATAAAAGGATCCCTCAGTAGCTTTTCCTTTGAATTGATTCCAGGGTTAAATAATTACATACTAACCCTTGTTCTTTATCCAGTCTCCCTCAAACATTACTCCAAGTATATGTTGAATGGCATCTGACCCTTTTCTAATGTTCTTAGATTTAATGTTAATAATTATCTATGATATTCAACCCATAGGAATGTCTGGATACAAATATTTTCAACATAGTATGTCTAATAATTTTGTTGAGTATAAATACCAGGAACGGAAACTAGCTCACGATTGTGATGTCTGGATGAAGTAAAATTGCTAAAAGGCCATTTTCATATAGCTTAGTACTGAACTTTGGTAGCTTATTATGTATGTATGTATGTATGTATGTATGTATGTATGTATGGATGGATGGATGGATGGATGGATTGATTGATTGTATTTCTATGCTGCCCAACTCTTGAAAGACTCTGGGCGGCTTACAACAGGATATAAAATATATTTTAAAACGTCATAAAATATTAAGAAAAAACACATACATGCATATAATTCAAGGCCGAACCTCGTAAAATTGTGAGATCAATGGCCCCAAGCCTGCTGGAAAAGCTAAGTCTTCAATGCTTTCCGGAAGGTCAATAGAATGGGTGCAGTCCAGATCTCAGGGGGTAGTTGGTTCCAGAGAGCCAGGTCAGCCACAGAGAATGCCCTTCCCTGCGGACCCACCAGTCAACAGTGTTTAGCTGACAGGACCTGAAGGAGACCAGCTCTGTGGGATCTTACCGGTTGCTAGGAACTATGAGGTAGAAGGCAGTCTTGGAGATAACCTGGCCCTTAACCATGTAGGCCTTTAAAGGTAATAACCAACACCTTGAATTGAGCCCGGAGACCAATACGGAGCCACTGCAGCTTGCAGAGGATTGGTGTAATGTGAGTACAGTATACCTAAATGCACCCACAACCACTCGTGCAACTGCATTCTGGACCAAAAGTTCTTCAGGGGTAGCCCCACGTAGCGCCTTGCAATAATCTAACCATGAGGTGATAAGGGCATGAGTGACTATGCGGAAAGCCTCCTGATCCAAGTAGGGTCGCAATTGGTGCACCAGACGAACTCGTGCAAAGGTCCCCTTAGCTGTAGCTGTTAGATGTTAGTCTAATCTTAGCTGTGGGTCTAGGAGGACACCCAAATTGTGGACCCATTCTGAAGGAGACAATTCCCCACCCTCACCACCCAAGGAGGGACAGTCGATACAGTCTTTAGGAGGCAGTACCCACAGCCACTCGGTCTTGTCCTGGTTAAGTCTGAGCCAGTTGACACCATAAAGACCCTCACACCTTCCAGGCACTGGCACATCACATCCACTTCTTCACTGAACCGATGTGGGATGGAGATATACAACTGGGTATCATCAGCATATTGCTGATACCTCACCCCAAAACGTCAGATGACCTCACCCAGTGAACATAAGAGCATAAGAACATAAGAAGAGCCATGCTGAATCAGGCCAAAGCCCATCGCGTCCAGCATTCTGTGTCACACAGTGGCCCACCAATTGTACATGGGGATCAGTGTTTTCATGTAGGTATTAAATAGGAAGGGAGAGAGGTCCGAGCCCTGAGGCACCCCACAAACAAGGGGTCTAGGAGTCGACCTTTGTCCTCCTGCCAACACCAACTATGAACAACCAGAGAGATAGGAGGAAAACTGCCACAGCATAGTGCCTCCCATCCCTATCTCCCTTAGTCATCCTAGAAGGATACCATGGTCAATGACATTGAAAGCCGCTGAGAGGTCAAGTAGCACCAAGATAGACAGATGACCCCCATCTCCGGTTTGCCAGAGATTATCCATCAGCGTGACCAAAGCAGTTTCCATTCTATAGCCAGGTCTGAAACCAGATTGAGAAGGGTAATCCGTTTCATCCCATCACCATAGGAGTTGAAGTGCCACCACTTTCCCTTCAAACTTTCCCACAAAGGGAAGGTTGAAGACCGGATGGATGTTCTTTAATTCTGTTGGATCCAGGGAAGGCTTCTTGAAGAGGGGTCTCACTACCACGTCCTTTTAAAAATGTGGGAAGGACCCCTCACTCAAGGATGCGTTAACTAAAGCCTGAAACCAGCCTCATGTCATCTCCCTGCTGGCTGAAACCAGCTAGGAGGGGCACAGGTCCAACAAACAAGTGGAGGAACTCATTGCTCTCACAGCCTTGTCTACTTCCTCAGGAGTCACAGGCTCAAATTTATTCCATATGTATTAGGACTAAAACCCGCCCCTGTCATCTTGGTTGGAATTGCCCAATCGGAGTCCAGGTTTGTCTGAATCTGAGTGATTGTATCCGATAGAGGTGGCTTGAGAAGGTAGTCTATAGGAAGTGAATTAACAGAAAGAAGACATCACCCTGATATGGACTACGGTTAGGACCCATAATCGTGGTTTGCCAGTGAAATATGTCCTTTCCAACAGGGCCTGCAGAATACAGAACTAATTTCCTCCAATGGAGGGAGAACAGGCAGGCTCAGAAGGGAGAAACAAACAGACTCCGCCACAGGCAAACAGTTATTTTTGTGTTTCTTCTTTAATTCTTCCACAAGTCCACCAAAATCCCCAAGCTGCCCTGGGCTACTCTGAAGTTACTCATGAAACGGCAGGGGGGTCACAGAGATGCAGCTGATAACACAGGGATAAAGCTTCTCTGCTCATCCGCTGCTCCCCACTGGTTCCCGGCTTGTAAGGAAGCCAGGTTTAGGTGGAGTCGGCAGAGCTTATAGGAAACTTTTACAATTTTGCAAACTGTGTAAGATTCTAAACATAGTCTCTTGCTATTAATTTTCCTGCGTCATTATTTTTCTCAAGGGAAAGTAACTTTTTAATGTTTTTATTAATAAAATTAAAAAAGAAAAATATACTAAATTATAAAAAGATGCAAAACTAAAAAAAATTATAAAAATGTATATTTAAATTTATCAATAAACTGAGGCCATAATTTGTTACAATCATCCATGGTTGATCCACATTAATCCTGCAAACCATTGAATAGTTGGAAGTGCATGAGTGGAGAAAAGGAACTTGTTTCGAAAGTATTTAGACTACTTTCACATATGCCAAGTCATGGTTTCATTCATGATGATTAGTATAAATGTAATTGTGACTTATGTAATAATCAAATAAACCAGAACTATAAACGATAGTTTGTGAACCACAAGGGGCTAGGTGCACACAACAAGTTTAAGCCAAACTGAAGCTAATCATGTGCAGATTCTTAGTATTTGGATGCTGTTGTCTGATGATGTACAGATGGGGACACTGAAGGGTGATGTAATTATACTAGTTAGCCAAAAGATTCTGATCATCACACCACAGGCCCAACTTCCTGTGTTCAGTCATAAGAATGAATGTGTGTAATTCAAATTATTCAAGAAATAGTATCGAGGCTGTATTGGTCAAACTGACAGTCTTGTTATACAGGTCAGTGTAAAATCAGGTCTGATTGCCGGTACGTCACGTGTGGTTATTACCCTTTTCCTAAAAGAGATTATAACAAGTACAGTATAAAGAAAGTTATTGCTGTTATTGAATAAGCACCATTTTAGGTTTTTACCTGTGTAGGTTTTTATCTGTGCAGGGGTGGGTTCCCGCTGGTTCGGACTGGATTGCCCGAATGGGTTGCAACCCACCTGTGACATCACGATGGCGTCATAGATCCGGTTCAGTTGATGCTGGTCCGTAAACGCCACCATCTTTTGGGGAATTTTTTCAGAATTTTTTACTGTTTTGAAGTCTTTTCAGCTGCTGCTGCTTAAAAAAGGACTCTCCCGCCCTCCACCGGGTTTATACCTACCTTTATTTCTTTGCCTGAAGCACAGCTGGTCAGTTCCTCAGCTGTGTTTCAGGCTGATTATAGCTACTGAACACGCACAGAAGCAGCGCGAAATGTGATGCGAACCAATGGGACCTACCCCTGTGTAAGAGATACAGAGAGATATAAAAGATCAGAATACAGAAACAAGCTCATAGAGGAGCAAAGAGTCAATATCAAGACCAAAACTTTACAACGTTCTTAGAACCAAAATAGGTGCTACTTTAGTTGCTTTAAAGTTAGAATTGAATATTTGAAATTGAATTGGTTGATCATGTGCCATCAAATCAAATGTTGACTCTTAGTGATCATATAGATGGTTTTTCTCCCCGATATTCTGTTCCTCACCTTGGTCCTTCAGGTTTTCAGATGTGCATCTATTGCTGCTGTAATTGGGTCTTGTTGCTGGTCATCCTCTTCTTCTCTTTCCTTCTCTCTTTTCCCAGCGTTATATACACTTCTCCAGAGAGTGGATTTTTCACATAATGTGCCCAAGGAGGATAATTTGAGCCTAGTCCTTTGAGACTAAGTGAGAAGTGAGAAGAGAACTCTGGGTTGATTTCTTTGATCATCCATTTGTTAGTTTCCTTGGCTGTCCATTCTAAAACCCATTGTCCATTCCAATACCAAGATTCAAACGTGTAAATATTCTTTCTATCCATCTTCAAAGTCCTAAACTCACTTCCATAGAGTGTCACAATATCTCAATGTTTTGAGATTGATATTTTAATATTACCTGCACTACAGTATTCTGATATTTGTACATATTAGGTGCTTCACGGCACCTAAATTGTATTTATTTATTAGGTTTGTACGTCTCTTCCAAGGTTTTCATTAATATTTGACCAAGTCCTGGTCTTCAGAGTACAGTATTTCCTAATGATTGATTCCTTTACTATTGAAAGGTGGAAGCTATCTACCTCTTTTATATCTTAATTTGTCAATTCTAAGACTGCTTTCTTATCATCGTCTTTATATTTAATCTTATTCATTGTGCTCTTTGACTTTCAGTAGGGTTGCAAATTGTTTGCATTTCAGTAATCAGAATATTGCTATCAGCATAGCGCATGTTCCTTCCTCCATTTTAAATGTGCTTATCATCTTCCAATTCAGGTTCCCTCAATACTGTATATATTCAACACACAAATACAGAACGTACTGTACAACCTTGTATCTGCCATCCTGGAACCGGTCCGTTTCTCCATGTTCTATTCAGACTGTGGCCTACAAATCTATGTATAGGTTTTGCATTAGGAGAGTGTGATATTCCGGGCTTCACATTTTTCTAAGCACATTCCACAGCTTTGCTTGACCAACAGATTAAAGGTCTTTCTATAATGAACGAAGCACATATTGGCTTCTAATTTTTTTTGTATTCATGTTTCAAACATTTATTCCCTAAACGTAATCTGACTACATTTGTATGCCATCTGGATTTTTGGCAGATTTGTCCTCCGAGATTTCTGTTTTAACTGCTGGACGTTTCATTAACAAACTGGGTAACATCTTCACCGGAGTCTGCATCTGGACTTTTTCAACAGGTTAGGGTCCCATGTAAAATATATTCTGGTAGTTAAACAGAATATCAACCAACTAGAATATCTACTGAATCTCTATGGCCAGCTAAAGACCACAGTGAAGAATTAATGAACTAACACTGCATAATTAAACAGTGACTTAAATAGAACTAAGCCTTCATCTAGAATGCATTAAATCCCCCCTTTCTGGCCAAATTACTGCTTTAAGTTCCTCTGCCTTGTCTGAGTTCAGCTTCAATTTACTGGTTTGTGTTCAGTCTACAGAGTATTCCTGCAACTTTGCATGATTTTAAGTAAGATAAATGGAGTTGTGAGCCGTCAGTACTTCTCTGTTCCAAGACAACTTCTCTCAGAGTCAGGTCACCCTTTAGAATACTGCTTTGGTGCTGAAAGACGTTAAAAATATATTGGTTAATGAATAGGGTCAAATTTCTCTTGTCATGCCAGAACAGGCCACATATTAAACTGAAGATATTTCAGTGAAGAAAAAATGAGGAATCAATTTATAATAGATTCAGAAAATCCCAATCTTCTAAAGTTATCTTCATTAGCAATGATGCAACACATACACGTCTTTTCAAAAATATATGTTTTTGTATTTGGATGATGGCCTAGTTTAAATCAGGATCCTAAGATATTATTCCCACCTACATAGACACATTTATAACCTTAGGAAACTAGCCAGTCTACACATTCCCATTTTGTTGCAACGATTGAGGAGAAATGTTAGGTGGGCCTCAGGAACTGCAACCTTTCCAACCACATCCATTTCAGAGGCACTGAAACTAAAGCTGCATTCATTGGACAATTCATTTGTGAGTGTTATCCCCAAAATGTTTAAAACCATATGTGAAGTTCTAATTAAATCTGCCCCAAAATTTAACTTTTCATCAACAATCCTGTTTAAGAAGAGCCCAAAAAAGTTTTGTTGGAATAGGCTAAGTATGGAGATGTAATCCCTCTTGGAGTCTTATGAGGTCTTTTAACATCTTTCTGATTGGAGTCTTTGGCTAAGAACGGCTACATCCCTTACTTGATTTTTTTTATTATGGAATCTAATATCTTTTTGGGAGCCGACTTTATAATCAACAAAACCAAATTACTATTCTCACAGTTTTGGGGGGATGGGGAGTAAACAGTTTGTGACTCATAACAGATTTTAGCTTGCAAGGAGTAAGGCTATGTAAAAATCCTAACGGGAGTGCAGTCAGGCTCAGCTTTAGTTTAGATGTTTGACTTTTCAACCTGTACCATTTCTCTGGGTTTTTATTTAATGATTATGTGAATTCAAGGGGTGCCATAAATGAGTAGAAATAGCTGCCTAGTGATTGCTACAAGTGTAGCGTTTGTATTTCTGAGAGCATTCTTTCTTTTTTTTTTTTGGTTAAAGTTTCCTGCCTTCCCAAGCATGTGGTATGGCTTTATACCAAAGGGTTGGGCACATCCTGAGATTGTAGTATAATTTATCTTGACTCTAAAATGCCACCACAAAGTCAACTATTTGAAAATGGTTACTACACCATGCAAATTTACAATCCAACCCAGTTAGTCCCGTGTTCAATTGTTTTTGATATTCTTAATCATACTAGAGGGAGGAAAGGATATTCTTGCTAAACAGTGGTGCTATTCTATCTGTGGGCCTTTCTGCACTTGTGTCTAATCATGATGCAGAAATGCTCTGGATACCCCTCTCTTTCTCTTCCCCCACACCTTCTAAGTCTCCAAAAATTGCCTTCACTTCCTTTCCCACTACGAACAAGTTAATTGATGGAGAAAATCCCGTGCCAAGAAGTTTGGGTACGTAAAATTTAAAGAGAACTCTTTGATTTGGATTTGTCAATAAAATCCAATCTGTTCATCTAGAATTCCTAGATTCGGGATGGCGAACCTATGGCATACGTGCCACAGGTGAACAGTGTAGCCATATCTGTGGGCTACAAGAAACTCTCTGGAGAGGGTGAAAAATGGGTCCACCGGGAGGAACAGCAACATTTCCTAAGCTTTTGCAAACAAAGTAAGCAGGACATTGTTGAAAAACCTTTTAGAGAACCCCTTGAGTAAAGCAGAAAGTCCAGTTCACCATATGCTAGAAGTTCTACAGGTAAGTTCATATCACATTTAAATCATCTTTGTTAAAGTAGTACTTTTCTCACACCTCAACTCTACAACAGCTATGGTGTGTTAAATTTCATTCAATGTAGTACAAGAAGAAATTCACAAGACCAATAGCAGAGAAACACTTACTAGCTACTTTAGCCTATTGTAGATGTGTTCCAACATTCTGGTCAGCCCCTTCTTCCTTCATTTTGTTGTTGTCTGTTGGAGCACCCTATGAAAAGTAAAGGAAACTATTTACCAGGACTTAGAATAGCATAGTTATGAAATATTCTAATTCTATGACATGCTTATTATTTGTGTGCATGTGCCTTCAAGTCTGTGTTTCAATGATGACTCCTGGTAACTGCCCGGACTAGTCCCTGCAGTTTTCTGGGCAAGATTTTCAGAAGTGATTTGCTCTTGCCTCCTTCCTAGGTCTGAGAAGGAGTGACTAGACCAGAATCACCCAGCTGACTTTGTGCTTACGGTGGAACTCGAACTCATAGTCTCCTGGTTTCTAGCCTGGACTCTTAGCCACTGCATGAAGCTGCTCTTATTATATATGGTTTGTCTAATAGTGAGCCAGATGTTCAGACAAGATTTGACGTTTTTATCTACTTACTGAGTCCTTACCAAGACCTAGAGATAGGCAGATGTTGATCTGATATTTATTATATTCATTATATTTTTATTGTTTCTTCCTCTAATACAGTTGACTTTGTTTACTTCATATTATTTCCAGTTTTGTAGAGATAGTTGCTCCTTAGTTTTCTGTTTTTCTTTGCTTTAGCAGAGGGGTTGCACTTTAATTAAATAGTGGGAGAAAGCTCTCTCTATCAAACTTAGACAATTTGTCGCTTTAAAAAAGACAATGTTTTAAAATATGCGGTGCTGACTTTGCTAGTTCTGATGCAGGGTCATTTGGAAAATGCTGCCTATTGCGAAAGGGTTAACTTTTCTGTGGTGAGTAAGAAATAGTTTTGATTGTCCTACACCCTCTTATTTGTTTTGCAGAGGGAGAGGTACAGCGTGAAAAACAAGAAGGCAAATAGCTTACAAGGAAATTTAGGAATTAGTACTCTACTACGTTTACTGTACTAGTTATGGTGATGTGCTTAGGATAAATAGGAAACAGTCTCCATTCACTGAGGTTTCTTGGTTATTATTTATACACTCTTTGGCCTTGTTAAGGTACAATTGGAATTAATTTTTCCCAGGGAGCTGAAGATCCTTTAAAAAGGTTTCATAAACTGTACTTAGTAACCACTTAGTAACCACTATATGGGCTTTATTTACATGGGCAAAAGCCTCCATTGTACTGGAAGTATTATAATGGTTTACACATTCTTAAAGAATGCCATTATAATTTATATTGTATCTGTCTTTTGCTCCAATGAAGAGGAATAGAGTTTATTTAATGGCCATTAGGCTACTCAATCCCCTTCATGGATTATTAACTTGCAATAGTGAAGGGGCTTGCACAGCCTAATAATGTGTTCAGAAAGACTAGGTCATATTGTAGACAGGATAGGATGAAGATCCAGTAGAGACAAAAAGAAGAAACACTTCCAATATTCTGCCAAACAACAAAATGAACTTTCACAAAACAGGACAATGAAGTAGACCAGAATGTTCACTTCGTATCAGAAATTCTGTTGAGCAAAAAAAAAAGTGAAAACAATGCAGGTGCTATTTTTGTTGAGAAAGAATGGATCAAAGTTGGATACTTAAATGCAATACCAGAAATGATAAAATGACCTCAAATGCAATTCTAGGTAAATTAATCAACATCTGATCCACATCTGTGCTCCAATAATTTTTTTTATCAATAAAACAGAAGTTGAAAAGATCTCTTGCAAAAGTTTGAGCTACTCCCTTTCTCAAAACAGATTTCATACTAACTGTAGCTAGAATAGTATCTTGAATGATAAGAAAATTTGGGTTTGGTGCAGAAATTAAATAGGACACCACCATCTAGAAGACACCTCTACTCAGGGACATCACTAGATGGACAACACTGAAATCAAACTGTCTTTTTTGTTCTGTAAGCAAAAATAGATAAATTCTATGTTACTGAAAACAAGACTTGCTCAGATCATAACCCATCACAAAATTACAACTAAAAACAAAACAAAACCCTCCTAAGACAACAGGACAAGTAAGCTATAAACTCAACATTATATGAATGTTGAAAGTAAAGAATAGATTTAATGGACTTAATTTGATAGACTGCATAAAGAACTATCAACTGAAATGTGTGATTTCATTAAAATGAAGTGAGCAAAAATATCCCATAATGCAAAAAAGAAAAAAAAGGGGGGGGGGGAGAAAAAAGAAGAAAAATGACTGTCTGCTGAATCATCAAAAGTAACTGAAAAAATGTGGAAAGCAAAAGACAAATAAACACAAAGGAAAAATTGTTCAATTGAACATTGAATTCTACAGAAGATAAAGAAGGAATAAAAATGTGTATTTAAATAAACAATGCAAAAAATTGAATGGGAAGGACAAGAGATTTATTAAAGAAAAGTACAGAAGTGAAGTAAGCTCATATGCAAAAATGAACATGATTAAAAGATGAAAGCCAAATTGTATTGCAAAAGAAAGAAAGAAATTAGAGATGGTACAAGTGGGTTGAAGAATTTCATCCAAAATTTTCTAAAATTGTTGATCTAAATGAACTAGAAGCAGACATTCTGGAACGTGAAGTCAAAGGGGCCTCTAGGAAATTTTGCAAATACTGTAATGCTGCAAAGTTGATAATAAACCAGCAGAACCGTTTAAAATTTTACCAGATCATGCTGTTAAATTGGTGTATGCAGTTGTAGGCAGATATCGGAAACCCTGCAGCAGACAAAGAAGTGAAAAAATAGTTTATAAATTCCCATACTTAAAAAGGACAATATTGCGTTCAACTTATTGAACAATCTCAAATGCTAATTTTATATATCAGTAAGATAATGTTCAAGCTTTTGCAATTTAGACTTCCAACAGTACATAAAATAAAAACAGTACAAAGTACAAGTTGGATTCAGAAGATGCAGGAGTACCTGAGGTCGTATTGCTAACATCCAAAGGATAATGGGAACAGCAAAGCTCATTTTTCTTTGTTGTAAGGAATATCCTTCTGGGTTCTGTTCCAAATAGGGAAAAAGACACTGAATTCATGGAAGTTAATGGTAGACAGGAGCACGTGGCTTGAGCTCCAGATCACATGCTTCCAGATGTTGGGTGAAGGAAAAGATGCTGAGTCCCTTGGTTTATGCCCTCTCTTGAGCCCCACCCCAGAGTTTTGTGTTCCTGTATAAGAAATGCATTTTGATTGGCAGACAGATTCCCTTGGGCTATGCTGGGAAAACTCTGTAGGCTGTGTTTTTGAGTTCATGTTTTGCTGATCCTTGCTGGGTGGTGGTGTAATGAAAAGGCTTTGGGCAATGCCTAATATAGCTCTGTCTGAAAGAGGTAGATCTTTGTTCTGTAGAATAGACTGGTCATGGCTATTAACAAAGGGGGGTGGGGATGAGTGGACTGGGCCATTTCTTAATGGCACATTGAGAAAGATGGGAGCTACTAAGAGTGAGTCTTTTTCATGCCTAAAATCATGTTTCTCAGCCAGGGATATTCTATATAAATATATATTCTGCCTTTTTAGTACTTTGCTAAAATATTTTATTCCTCTAGAAGGGGGGGAGGTGCTAACTTCCTATATCTTCAGAGATGATAGCATAGAAAAACTTTCAATTGTATCAACCACAACAATTTTTCAGTAGTCTTTAAAAACATAAGAAAAGCAGGCCTATTGAATTTGTATAGTGACCAGTTAGGTTGGAATAATGGAGCAATTAAGTAATTTCAAATTGTCTTAAAATTGTGAAAAGAACTAAGGTTGCATACAGTTTATTTGTTTGGCTTTCCTGAAAAATATATTACAAGGAATAGAAACTGGAATTTAAAATGCTAGGAAACAACCCAGATTGGTGGCTGGGTGTCAGGAGCACTCATAAAATCTCTTATTGAAGATTAACAAATGGAAATCAAAAGCTTGTGTGATGATCAATTGTAACAAAAAACAATAACAAAAAGGATACAATTATAATAACAAGCAGTGTCCACTCAATGCAAACAGTAGAAAAGAAGTTGAAGTACTGTAGATCCTATTTTCATAAAAATAAAAAGTTCAGAAGCACAGTAATTGTAGTCATGAAATAAAAACATGTTGCTAGTTGGAAAAAGGCAGATTGGGACAAATTATTCATATTTAGAAACATCAGGCTGACAAGATTATATACTGTCAAGGACATGATCTAGATTTCACAGCTGTGTAACACTTAGGAAGGAAAGCCCTGTGAGAAGATGAACAAAGAAAGATATATTACTTTGAATTATAATGCTGCAGACAGTTTTGAGAATATTTCAAGAAAAAACAAAATAATTTAGTATTAGAAGGAGTAAAACCAAATTGTTCTCTGAAAATGCTAATATTGAAAAGTTGGACACATAATAGAATAGAATTCTTTATTGGCCAGGTGTGATTAAACACACAAGGAATTTGTCTTGGTGCATAAAATTTGTCTCAGTGTACGTAAAAGAAAATATAGACTTGTCAAGAATCATCATAATGCACAGGTAAGAATGACTCTGATGCTTGAAAAATCGAGGACAATGCAAACAAAAAGTTTATGGGGGGGGGGGGGAATTACCAGATGCCAACATAACATGTTATGAGCATACCAGACCTCAAAGAAGCCATTACTCAGATATAATTTTGTTAGGATAGTGTCTATCAAGCTGACAAAGAGTCAGAAACAACAAGAACACGGTGCTTAGTATAAATGACTGATTTGATTAAATGTTGGCAACCGTTGAGAAATAGCTAGGTTGATCTGTAGCAAGAAAAAGGAAATGTTTTGTGATTTTTAAAGATTCATTATGACATGACCTATTTTGTTACCAAGTTTCTACCCAGTTTTACCATTACAAATAACCTCAAATTTCCCCATCTGAATAGAACAAAGCAGCTGATTAATGGGGCTGTATTGTCATTTTGTTTATTGCAGTGATAGAAAACTTTCAGGCCTTTGAGCATAACACATTAATAGTTCTAACAGTTAGTGGAACCTGAGTAAAAAGCTAGGATTTGTTTCTGTCTGAGATTTGGACTACAGGTACATCTGTTCTTTGGAATGGGCTCAAAGGATAACAGATGCAAATACTTCCTGTTACTCTCTGATTTCAGTGCAGTATTTTCAAACTTCAAGCTTGATCCCAAGGTTAATCTGGTGTCATAAACTAAACTGATAATAATAATTTTCATACCTTGTTCCTTCTGCTTCTTCTCCTATTCCGATTCTTATTAACAGTACTATATTGCATATTTTTACACTGTCTAACTTAGGCAACTCTGAACAGTTCACAGATTAAAGACACTCAGAACAATAAAATAATGCAATGATAAAAGCAAAGAACAAAGGTGGCACAAACCAGACAACAAGCAAAGTAATCTTGCATTATTCAGAAGAAGCTTCAGTTAGCTTGCCAAAGCTCTTGAGTGAAGAGCCAGGGCTTCAAGGCGCTCCAAAATACCAGCAATGCAGAGCCCTCCTGGATCTCGAGGGGAACTTTACTCCAGAAGGCAGGTGCTGCAGCAGAGAATATCTGCTTTTGATAGATAACATTTGTTTTAAACAAAAGAACCTAGAGCACACCAACCCTACCAAATCTCATTGATCAGGCAGCTACTGTGGAAGAAAGGCACTCCTTCAACTAACCAGTCTGTTTCAGTGGTGGGTTGTTCCCAGTTTGGCCTAGTTTGGCAAACTGGAAGTGGCAGCAGTGGGAGTCTCTGCCCACACGCCCAGGACACTTCTGCGCATGTGCAGAAGCATCACACAAGCGAGCGTGCATGCGCTCACAAGCGAAATAGTAGCAACGGGATTAACAAGCCACTACAGGGCTGTTTGCCATGTATAGGCAACTACCACCATCTTGATTTATACCCAGAAACAAACCAGTAACTAATGCAACTTGCAAAGTAAAAGTGTTACATGGGCATACTGAAGCTTGCCCACCCTTATCTGTACCTCTGCATTCTGGACCAGTTAAATGTGCATATGACCTTCAAGGACAGTCCTATGTAGAGTGCTGTGCAGTAATCAAGCCATGAGCTGATCAAGGCATGAGTGACTGTCTCAAGGGCTTCCCGATCTAGGAGATTTTTCAACCCATACAGCTGATGCAAAGGCACAACCTCTGTTTGCTCAATGAGTAGCAGTTGTGGGTCTAGGAAGGCCTCCGGACTGTGCATCATTCTTGAATGGGGAAGTGCTACTCCATTCAGAATTATAGTGTAGGTGGAACATTTCTACATCTCAAATCACTTGATCTTGGTAGGATTAAGTCAGTTATTCTCTATTTATACCTACAAAGCTTCTGGGCATTAGGACAGAACATCAGAAATCCCATTTGACCAGCCCACCATCAAAAGATGTAATTGTGTGTCATCAATATGTTGACCAAATGCCAAAACAGTGGATAACCTTATCTAGTAGCTTCATGCGGATGTCAAAGGGGAAGGAAGAGAGAGAAGGACCTAGGGAGTGATTTATCAGGCCCAACGAACAAAACTGAAACCAGTTGTTGGGAAAGAGAACCCCCATGAAACTATGTCTCCAATCCCCAGCCCCCCTGAGTTGGTTCAGAAAGCTAGGCGGTCAATGATATTCAAGTTACTGAGAGATCAGGAGTGCAAGGATAGGTGGCCACCTCCCTTATTGGCTTCTCAGCAGTCTTCCCCAGACTCTTGAGCAGAGGCTGCCTCACCAGCCCAACCATATCATACAAGAAGGCCAGGTACCATATCATGGACCCAACCATGGCTCATCCCTCTAGCCACTTTTATAATCCAGAACAGAGAGAACCCTGTCACTTCTTCAGGAGTCACTGGCTAAAACTCATCCCAGCTGATGCCACCAGGCCAAGAGTGAATCTGAGCAATTTTATCTGCCAGGTAGCCTTATTAATATTCACAGCAGCTCCACAGATGTTCTATGGGGCCCTCTCTACCCAGAGGGGAGTAGGTCATCCAAAAAACTTTCAGAAAAGTTCTCCACCTTTGTTATAATTACATCATGCTCTTTTAGATTCTGCGCATCCGTTTGCAAGTATATACTGCAAGGTTCTGTAGTCCATTCAGCTTCCTTTATGTTTGTTTTAGTTATATATTAATTTGTATTGCATTCATAGTTCCCCTGTGGTACACATGTTAATCTTTCTATCATGTTGATAAGCTCAATTAGAAAACTGAGATTGGTTTCTGATTCTTGAATTAAGTAGAGATATTGCTGAGCAACCAGCCCTTGGAGAATTTCTGCTCAATGAAATAGTTGCAAAATGTGTAACAAGAAAATTCTCTCCTTTCTGTGTTTGATGGCAAGGTTTCATATCAGGCAAAAGAATCTCTCTGCTCTGCTGCATTCCAAAACAGGCTCCAGAATGTTAGACAAGGAGATTATCGTGAATTAGGAAACCTGACATATACAAAAGTTGTCTGTCTGAAACACTTTGGAATCCTATCTTCTCTGGGCTTGTTGCGCTCCTCCCCCCAAACCTTGAACCTTTCCCTCCAGCTTTATTTTGTGTCTGCAGCCATATATCTAGTAAACTGTCAACCTTGAAGGTGTCTATTCTCAGTTCCTTAATTATACAGCCATTTAATTTGGGGTAAGAATCAGAGGCCCTTGTCTCAACACCCCATCATCTAAAGTTGAAGACTTTACTCTATTTACTCTACTTGCACACTATATTGACTGACATAGGAGGAATTATAAATCTTCATTAATTGATCTCTGTGGGAAAACTATAGGTCCAAGCAGAAGAATAAAAATGTGAATAGGGTTTTTAAAAAGAGATGGCACTTTTTAAACTGAAGCTGCATTGGTAGATGCAGTCCCCATCCTGGAGTAAGATCGCAGGCTGGACTATTATTTATTTAGTGAGCCGAGGTGGCGCAGCAGGTAGAGTGCAGTACTGCAGGCCACTGAAGCTGACTGTAGATCTTTAGGTCAGCGGTTCAAATCTCATCACCGGCTCAAGGTTGATTCAGCCTTCCATCCTTCCAAGGTGGGTAAAATGAGGACTATTGTGGGGGCAATAGCCTAGCTCTATTAAAAAGTGCTATTGCTAACATGTTGTAAGCTGCCCTGAGTCTAAGGAGAAGGGCAGCATAAAAATCAAATAAATAAATAAACAAACAAACAAACAAACAAACAAACAAACAGACAAATATCGTATGGTACATTCACATCACATTTCAATGAAATCACAAGAAATAAAAATAGAAAATAGAAAACAAAATCTAAAATATTATAAACATATACCTAGATTACGCATATAATTTTAGCTTCGTTTGTTACAAGGAAATGCAGGCTGGGCTGTGTGCACCTTAATTTTAAAAATTACCCAGATATAGAAAACAAGCACATTGGGGAAAAAGCAGGATTAGAATTCACCTGGCAACTACTTTTCTGTATCAAGGGAATTTCTTTGTTTATATCTAAGTATACATGTAATTAAGGCACCGTTGAACATGAGTGTCTCATATTGTATGTCTGTGTATAACCCAGGCTTCTTCTCTTTTCCTCCTCAGCGTTCTGATTCAAGACTGCTGTCACAGTTTTTCTATGCTGACGAACGAGTGACTCAAGTGGTAACAGAAATCAACTGCCTGAATATAGAGACTGATCCCCAACAGTATCTGACGCTGTTAAACCAGTTGCATCTTAGCCAGGTATGATTCTTTGGAGGAGAGCAAAATGTATGAGGTGGTAACAGATCAGCAGTCAGGAGGTAGTGAATGTAACTGTGTAGCATTCGCAAAGAGAAGTGCAACTTCCTCCTTGCATTTTTCCTGTATGCCCAAAATTTCTATTTGCCTTTCTCCTGATGGAACTCCACACCTAGAGGTATTTTCCTGTCAAGTAAGAGGTTTATGGTGTGAACTATCCTTCTATTTTGTTTACCTACTTCCACTCCTTGGACTGCAAACCTTGGTAATTGGGTAGCCTGACTCACTTGCCTCTGCCCTTCAAATTGGTTAAATTACAATTATCATCACACTGAGGGAAACCAACTAAAGGGTTGTTATTATGGTTGCACAATCAGCCAGGTGTTTAGACTGCAGTTGGCATCTTTATCCACTGTTTGAGTCCTTCCCAAGAGACTGGGATTACATAGATGATGTTGTTTAATGATATTAAAGGTATTGTAAGCTGTTCCAAGTAGAATGGCCCTTTGCAATTGACTGATGGTGATTTTGTCAATAACGATGGTGTTCAAGTAATGCTACAGGTTTTTGGGGATTGAATTTGAGGCACTAACGATATTGGTGGTGGTGTTTTCAAGTCAGTGTTAATTCCGTCAATTTCCTTGGCAACTCCCTGCAGTTTTCTTGGCAAGATTTTTTATTAAAGTTGAAAAGATAGTATCTGGTCCAAGGTCGCCCAGCTGGCTTTGGGCTCAAAGCAAAAGTAGAACTTGTGCCTTCTAGTTTCTAAACTAGTTCCTTAACCATTACACCAAACTGTCATTTAAGGTTAATCTGGATTTTCCCACTTTCCAGAGTACCAGTTGTGTGGTGCAGCTTGTACTGCACTGAGTGGCAAGAAGAAATATGGACATTTTGCATCAATGTATAATATCTTATAAGCATTTAAAATAATTTAGTATTTTCAAAGTAAAATTTTATCCCTTAGAGTCCTCGGAGAGAGACAGCATACAAATCCAATTAAATATAAATAAATATAAATATAGCTAAGGTGGGGGAGAAGTGACTCATTGTTGCAAATGGTTCAAACTCAATTCTGGAGCCTTCCCTTTTTACTGATTTCAGTGTAGAGCATACTATAAGGGTTCTCTTATAGTCTGTTGATTCTTTGTAGCTTTATTCATTTTTAGCTCAAATGAAAGGCTATGAACTTTTTCCTTCAGGATGAATCTGAGAAAAATGGATTACTGTCTATTGATACGTTAGGAGTAAATCAAATATAGTTTTAGAAGAAGTAGAAATATTTCTTTTCTTTCTGGCAGGCTGAATTACTGGCTATCATAGAACAGATCATGGAGGAATGTATCCCCAAGGAACGTTATGGTCGCGACTATGTGATCAAATTCCCTGAAGACCTTCTAGTAGACAACCTACGGAACCATATGTTGTTTGCTGCTGAGGTAAGTCATGGAGGGAAGATACCAAGATGCCTCCATGCCTCCAGAATATGCTCCGGTAGAATCAAATGTCTCCTATTTTTGTATTGCGTTTAACATATAGTGAAAATAGAGCTGTACTCAGATATAAAGCCCTTGCGTGACTATGTTCTCTGATAATTGGGTTTTGCTGCTCAATATCCACCTACTGAGTTTTTAATGCTATTTATGTGTTTAAAACATTTATATGATTTAATACCACAACTCTTAGTGGCTCACAAATCATCTAGTATAGTCCAGATGGTTGCTGAATATTAAGGACATCAAGGTTCCTTCTTTACTGAGATATAGCCTGGAATAATTTCAGAAATTAGAATTTAATACCTTATTTCAGAAATTAGAATTTAGTACCTTATTGGGATTGCTCATTTGAACTGCGAAATGACTTGTATGCTGTACTACTATTACTAACCTACTACTTCTCCTCCTCCTCCTTCGTCTTCTTCTTCTTCCTCCCCCTTCCCTGCTTTCTTTATCATCGTCATCATCATTTCCGTGTTTTCCCCAAAATTAGACCCTGTCTTTTTTTTTTGAACCCTGAAATAAGCACTTGACCTTATTGCCATACACTCAAAAGCCCAATTGGTCTTATTATCAGGGGCTGTCTTATTTTGGGGGAAACTGGATATTTAATTTCCTTCTTCCTTTTCTTCTGTATTCCTTCTTCTCCTCCTCCTGCTCCTACAAGATTTCAGTCTTCTGATTGGCAGTGCAATGCCCTGGTGAAGAGGGAAGGCCTTGTTCAGCATCCTTCACCGTAGTTGAATGAGAACTTGTCTTTGGTTGTGGAAAGGCAGCTAAGGGATAAGGAGTGTTCCTGTATTGCTTTCCCCCCCCTCCTTTAGTGTCTTATGGCACGCACTTACATTGATGTGGAGGAGGCAGATGGAGTACGGCTGCGTCCTCTGGCCAAAGAGTTGCTATGCAGCTTAGAGGTGGTGCGGGTGGTCCTCCGAGAGCAAAGCTTAAACCAACCTGGACCTTATTCAGAGACTATCCGGAGAGCATTGATCCGCTTTGATGTGCTTTTTGCTGAGTTTGAACTGAGGTATGACTAAATTCACTTATACTTTATATCAGATTATGTCCTACTTGTTAATACCCCAAAGAAATCAGGGTTACAAGGACTGGTCAGAATTAGAAGTAGGAACCACAGAGTGGGCTGCAAGTCCTTGACCTTGGGAACAATAAGCAGAACTAATATTTTGAGAAGAAAACAGCTGCTTGGAGTGGAGGTGCTCACTGATAAATGAGGGACAAGGGACAAGGCTTAGTAAAGTATATTAGGTAATAAACGGAATAAACTGAACTGAACTATGGAGCAATAAGTGATAGGTGGACTCAAGAGTTGAAAAATACTAATTTGCTGTTCTTTGGATCATAAACAAATGCCAAAAACCTCTTGGATCAATCCAATTAGTTACATGTAATTCTGGACTTGCAGTTACCAAAATTATGCCCCAGATTTCTATTGCTAAGCAAGATACATTAAGTGAATTTAAAGTGCCTTTATAACTTTGAACAGTCATTAAATGAATGATTTTAAGTTGATGGCTACCTATATTAAGGAGTAATAACAAAATGGAATTTGATACAAACACAAAAAGTGGGAAAATATTTTTGGATCTGAATGCAGAGGGGTTGCATTGTGTGTTCATTTGGACTTCATAGTGTGTCTCTTTTTCAGCTATGTGTCATCGTTAGTTTCTGTTAAATCCCCTGAAGAGATTTATAGGCAGCAGGAGATTGTTGTGCTCTTCTGTGAAACCGTGGCTAGGTGAGCATTCTGACACAGCTTCTTCATTTTCTGTAGTCTGGGCCAGGACATATATAATACAATGTTACTAGAATTTGTAAGCAAACCTTTTACCATTTCTTTGGATAACTATCTTGGCCCAATGTACATTCAGAATAATATCTTCTTTTTGGTCAAGCATGTATGTGAATACAAACAAAGTATAAACATTAATGTGCATATATAAAAGTACAAGCATGGTTTTGAGTACATGATATTTTACGAAATACATGGAGGCTTTATTTATTTGATTTGATTTGATTTGATTTGTATGCCGCCCCTCTCCGTAGACTCGGGGCGGCTCACAACAACAATAGAACAATTCAAGACAAATCTGATAATTTAAAAACATTTAAAAAAAACCTGTTATTAAAGCAGACATACACACAAACATACCATACATGAATTGTATAGGCCCAGGGGAGATGTATCAATTCCCCCATGCCTGACGGCAGAGGTGGGTTTTAAGGAATTTACGAAAGGTAAGGAGGGTGGGGGCAGTTCTAATCTCAGGGGGGGAGCTGTTTCCAGAGGGTCGGGGCCGCCACAGAGAAGGCTCTTTCCCTGTGACCCGCCAAACGACATTGTTTAGTCGACGGGATCCGGAGAAGGCCAACTCTGCAGGACTTAATCGGTCACTGGGATTCGTGCGGCAAAAGGCGGTCCCGGAGATATTCTGGTCTGATGCCATGAAGGGCTTAATAGGCTTTTTAGGACAGGGACGGTAGGCATGCCAGTGCACTTATGCATGCTCCTTACAGACCTCTTAGGAATGGGATGAGGCCAATGGTAGACAGTTTAAGGTTACAGTTTTGGGGGTTTGGGGAAGAAACTACAGAGTCAGGTAATGTATTCCAGGCGTTGACCACTCTGTTGCTGAAGTCGAATTTTTTGCAGTTAAGTCTGAAGAGGTTTACATTAAGTTTCTTATCTATTGTGAGATCGTGTATTGTTGCGGATGAAGCTGAAGTAGTCGTTGACTGGTAGGACATTGTAGCATATAATTTTGTGTGCTATGTTTAGGTCAGATCGAAGGTGGCATAGTTCTAAATTTCGTAGGCCCAAAATTTCAAGTCTGGTGGCATGAGGTATTCTGTTGTGAATGGAGGAGTGTAGTGCTCATCTCATGAAACATCTCTGGACATTCTCAATTGTATTAATGTCTAGTGTGTGCTGTGGGTTCCAGATGGATGAGCTGTATTTGAGAATTAGTCTGGCAAATGTTTTATATCTCTAGTTAAAAGTATAATGTTACCAGAGAAGAAGCTACGCAGGATTAGGTTATCCACTCTAAATACTTTCCTAGCAGTGTTGTTGCAGTGGGCTCTGACATTTAGAACATTAGAGATGAGTCCTTTACTGAATGAGGATCATAAGCAAGGTTGTGATCATCTAGTCTGTATTTTGTGTTCCGATTACTTTTGCCAATATGTAAGGCTGAGCATTTGTTGATTGAGATTTGAAATTGCCACATGTTTGACCATTCTGATAAAGTCGATGTCTTTTTGAAGGGTAGTTGCATTGGTGGTGTTGAATAGTTTTATATCATCTGCAAAGAGGAGACAGTTGCTGTTTATATTATCACAAAGTTCATTTATGTAGAGAATAAAGAGAGTTGGTCCAAAAACTCTGCCTTGAGGGACACCGCTGTTAACAGATAGGGTTTGATAAAGTGTTACCTATTTTGACCATTTGTTGCCTGTTTGATAGGAATGCAGAATGTGCAGTGGTCCAGAAATGCCATAGGATTTTATTTTTAGAAGTGGTTTGTCATGTGCCATTGAGTCAAAGCCTTTGCAGAAGTGTAAATTGTGTATATTGCTTTGCCCTGATCGAATTGTGTATTCCATATGTTTTTACGGTGTAGAAGTTGTAAGTTGCAGGATAATTTTTTTCTGAAACCAAATTTTTTGTGAGAGAGTAGGTTGTTTGTCTCTAAGTGGTGGGTAATGGATTGGTTAAAGATTGATTCCATGACTTTGCAGGTGACGCAACATAAAGAGATTTCTGTAATTTTCAACTAGGCTGTGCTCTCCCTTTTTGAAGATAGGAATGACCGTGGCTAGTGACCCTAGGGTAGGTAGGGAGATGGTCCTGTAAGATTTATCAAAAATTATGCTCAGTGATTCTGCTAGGGTACTGGAAAGTTTTTTTTAAGAAGTAGGCACATAACCTGGCCGGTCCAGCGGATAGAGATGGTTTTAGATTGCAAAGTGCCTTTCCAAAGTTGTCTTCTTGTGAAATCAGTGTGCCTTAAATCATTGTGATTGTTTGTGGTTCACCTAGGAAATATTTGACATAAGTTGTTGCTGTTAACAAAGACTGACCCAAAAACTGTGTTATAGAGTTTGAGTTTAATGGTCTCATCATTACAGTCTTTATTTTTAGGTCCTTTTAGAGGTGGGATGGTTCTCGTCTCTTTAAGATTGCTGTTTACGAAATTGCAGAATGCATGATTGGATTTTGTGTGCAGGAGATTTTCTTCTTGATTGATATATTAGTGCATTCAGTCTTTATTTGTGGGCATAAGTTTTTGCAGCTGCTTTTGAAGTTGGCTATGTGGCCAGATTTGTTTTTTTGCCAAAGAGATTTTTTTTTGCTTGGAGCTTCCTTATTTTTATGGGTAATTTATTTTCCCTGTTTTGGGGAGTTATTAGTGGTACATATAGTTTAATGAATAGATAGCATAGAATAGAATTCTTTTATTGGCCAAGTGTGATTGGACACACAAGGAATTTGTCATTGGTGCAGTGACTCTTTTGACATCAAGTAAGAAAATGCTATAATAGTTTTTGGCAGTAATACAGCCAGTGACTAGGGTTTGCCCACCAAGAGATGAGAGGTCAGTGTTTATGAGATCATGGTTAACTTTTTTGAAATTGTAACTGGGGATCCCATTATTATGATTGGAATTTAGACATACCCACAGATTTATTTTCTAATTCTCTGCTTCTTCATTCTCTTTCCTTACCTAGAGCTTTGAAACTTGGCTACTTGACTCAGGAGATGATTGATGGATATGAACCCCAGCTGATGTTCACCATTCCTCGCCTAGCTATTATTAGGTATGTGTTTAGTAAGCAGCTGGAGTTTGACTACCAAATCAGCCACCTACAAGGTGGAAACTATAGAAGCAAATTTCTGTAGACTGGAATTCCTAAAATGTTAGACATGGTAGTTCTAATCAAAAGTAGCATGATCCATACAGTCCTAGCAGAAGGATTTGACATAACATTTACTCAGTAAATGGAGTTATTACTATGGGTTTAGATTTATGTATTTCCTTCTGCTTTTCTGCATGGTTGACATTGGTGAATATTATATGCTCTTTCAAAGACCGCTTTGCAATTTATGAAATTATTTCTCCTTCTTTGCTATGTGACTGCAAACCTGATTTATGTCTAAAAATTGTTATTTCATATAAAACTTTGGGAATCTGTTTCCTGGTTAGAATTCATATAGTAAAGGGTTCAACTTTTCTTTAAATTCATTTGAAATTCTCTTGTGACATATTAGTTCCCTGGCATAGGTCTTCATCTGAAAAACACATTTCATATTTTTGTGATCTTTATCATGTTTCTGCTTTTTAAAGCACAGGATTCTGCATATCAGATTTATTTCTGATATAGAAAGGAACCCTGCTGATCTCTTAACACTATCAGGTTATTCTTATAGCTGGTGTAGAACATGAACAAAGACTGTTCATTCAATTTTTCTGGATAGCTCTCTTTTTAAACAGCCTGCCTTTCCTGAGGTGGGGATAAATGATGGAAGAAGTGGTAACTTTTTAATTGGGTTGGTCTTTCAAAAGCAAATTTTATCTTACTATGGATCCTTACTAAGATAGTATTTGCAAATGGCAAATTTATTCACTTCTGGGTTTGCCAAATTCCAATTCCAATAATCTTTCAAAACATGGTATCTCCTATCTTGGCAAAAAGCAGTAATGGTATTTCCATAAGATGCATTATGGTCAACAATAACCTCTGTAAAGAAACGAAAGGGCTTAAGAAAAGTAATTCTGAAAGCTGTGGAAAATGAAAACTTATTTATGAAAGGCTTTGACAACTTGGTGTACCGTTATTTTATTTAAAGGCTTATATAGTTATTACAATACTGGGCAAATCACAAGACAATAAAAACAACCCAACAACCAAATAAGCATAATAAAAACTCTGGTACCCCTGGGGCAACATTCTCCCACACATCCACAGATCATCTTGTTGGGTTCATCCTATACCAATGCGTGAGAGGAGAACCAGCTCTTCAAGGCCTTCCAGAAAGCAGGGTGACAGATGACGATGTCATTAAGATACTAAAAGGAATTAAAATTATGAACAATCCGGTTTTACTAAGATTGTGCTTTTCATGAGACTGTGTGTGTATATGTCAAGTGCATTTATTCTAATTAATAACGTTTGGTATCCCTATTCGGCATTTTATTTTATTGCCTTCTACGCAGTGGCCTTCTGATCTATCCAGATGGACCCCTCAATTTGGAAAGGAGGCCAGAGGAGATTTCTCGAGTCTTCAGCCCTTTTTATGTCTTGCTTAGAAAAATCAGGTGTGTGACTATAGCATTGCGGTACAGGAATACAATTAATCATTAAGGAGGGGGGTTAGTGGAAGATTTTGCTTCCATGTTGTATATTCCACAAAACGTTAGGTGTGTTTTTCCTGGACCCAAACACTTCAGATTACAGTCTAAATTCTTTCACTCAGGATAACATTCTCTATATCTAGTAATTAAGTACAGGAGAGAGACGTAGTTTCTTGTTTACCTTTGCTCACTGACGCAATGTTTTAACATAACCATGGGTTTTTTAAAAAAGGGTATAGGGTTTCTTTTAAATTTCAGTTCTTGTTGTGTCGCTCTCTGACGAAATGAAGCAACCCGGAAAACATTTTAAAAGATTGCCATCCAAATTATCCACTTTAAGGTAGTCCTTAAAAGTAGGAGGCAATGTCTGTAAAAGTGACTTTCTTCTCTAAATAGTTAGCTGCAGATGAGACATTCTGAGAATGAAATGTGATGCATATCATGGAGAAATGCAATAGTTTACTACTTTAGTGGGCTGCAGGGCCAATATATTTATATATGTTATGAGCCTGCCCTTGTTTTGTTTTCCCCATGCTTAGTTTGCATCGCTTTCCACATCATATCATATGGGCAGTTTGGAGCAGCAATTCCTTCCAAAGTCTATGGAGATTCTCCATCATTTAGGTCGTGGTTGTCCCAAAGGTGCTTTTTCAAGAGGCAACTGGACTTTCTGGCTTTTCTTTGAAGACGTTTTGCTTCTCATCCAAGAAGCTTCTTCAACTCTGACTGGATGGCGGGGAATAGAAGGATTTATAAATCCTTCCATTCCCCACCATCAAGTCAGAGCTGAAGACATTTCTTGGATGAGAAGCAAAATATCTTCGAAGAAAAACCAGAAAGTCCAGTTGTTTCTTGAAAAAGCACAGCTGCCCATCCTGTAGATTAGTACAGTGGAACCCCGACATAAGAGCTGCTCTACTTAAGAGCAACTCGAGATAAGAGCTGGGAGGGGAGAGATATTTTTGTTCTACTTACAAGCCCAAATTCGAGATACAAGCGCCAAGGAGCTGTCTCCTGAAGCCAAACGCTAACTTCCGCGTTCGGCTTCAGGAGACAGCCGCGAAGCGGCGCGCGTGTTTTAAAAGGTTGCAGCCGGCCTGGGGGGCTCGGGGGGGTGCTTGCAGCTTTCTTTCTTGCTCTTTTTCTTTCTCTCTTTTACCTTCCCTTCCTCTATTTCTTCTTTTCTTTCTCCTTCCCACCTTCTTCCCTCCCTCCCTCCCTTCACTCATTCCTCTCTTACTCTCCCCTTTCATAAGTTTCCTTGCTTCCTTCCTCTGTTCCTGTCCCTTCCCCCTTTCTTTCTTTCTTTCTTTCTTGCTTTCTTTCTTGCTCTTTTTCTTTCTCTCTTTTACCTTCCCTTCCTCTATTTCTTCTTTTCTTTCTCCTTCCCACCTTCTTCCCTCCCTCCCTCCCTTCACTCATTCCTCTCTTACTCTCCCCTTTCATAAGTTTCCTTGCTTCCTTCCTCTGTTCCTGTCCCTTCCCTCTTTCCTTCCCACCCTCCGTCCATTCATTCACCCATTCCTCTCTTGATCGCTTAAAGCCGGTCCCTGGTGCAAAAAGGGTTGGGGACCTCTGTCCTACAGGATTGGGTGGCAGAGAAGTTGAACATATGTAAATTTAAAAGTTTAAGAAAGTTTACAAGTTAAGTGAAAGAAACTTCATTATTCATTTATATGTACATGTACATTTCTTCATTAAAAACATGTCTTTCTGCATAATTTAGACTAACTTTGTGAGTTTTTTGAGGGCTGGAACCAATTAAAATTATTTACATTAATTCCTATGGGGAAAAGTCGTTCGAGATAAGAGCTGCTCGACTTAAGAGCCCAGGTCCGGAACGAATTAAACTCGTATCTCGAGGTACCACTGTATCACTTAATTTTGTTGTCACTGATGTTTCCTTCGTGGACCCTTCCTCTTACAGGGATTTGCTGCGTGTGCTTTCCAAGGGGGAGTTGTACAGGCTGGAGAAACGTGTGCTGAATGAATGCACTGCAGATCCACAGCCCTGCAGTAATAGGGACTCTTCGGACCTCCAGGGTTTTGCATCAAAGTGTGCCTGCCCATCTGAACCAAGGTGAGACTAAGAACCTTCTCCTCCCCTGCAGTCTCCGCCCACACATTTGAATGCAGGGTTGCCTAACTTCAGCTTATAAATTGGGAGTGCTATTCATATACAGCAGTGCTTCTCAATTATTTTCTGTTACGTCCCCCCCAGGAAGAAGTAAATATTTCGCGCCCCACTCCAACTCTCCAATCTGAGCCCCAATGGAATTTTAGTGTTAATATTTATTATTTTACTTACTATAAGCTGCAAGCAAACTATTGGCTGGGGAAGGCTGCTCTACCCACTTTACCTGGGAGTAAGTCACTCTGGACTCAGTGGAGCCTGTTTTCACTTAGCCAGGCAAAGGCTACCATGGTTAGGGCCCTCTTTTGACACGGGGCCAGACCAGCTTAATCAAGCCGAAGTTTTGGGGTCGCCAGCCTGGTCCATAAGTGCTACCTCTGCCAGGCACTCACAACGAATGATGTGGAAGGAGGCTTTAGGGTGCCATTCGAAGCATTCGCCTAGCTGCAGAGGATGCTCCTTCTTGTCCAGCAGCAGGTTCGCCACGCCGTTCATGGCTACCGCAGCACCCACCAAGAACAACAAGAACTCATGCAGCCACCCCGGCCCACCTGACTGTTTTCTCTTCTGGTTTCGGAGCAGTGTGCAACTGGGGAAACACTGCCCATCCGGGGGAATCGATTGAGAGGGACCACGCATGTTCCCTGGGGTCACATGCACACACACCCTGGCATTGCTTCACCCCCCCCCCAGGAGGGCCCGCCCCACTATTTGAAAAGCTTGCTGAGAAGGTCTTTTATGGCCATCAAAAGGTCAGGACCAGAAGATACTTTGTGGCATGCTGTTAAATGTCTCTCCCCCCCAAAAAAAAATATGTAAAGAGTTGATATTTTCATCCCCAAGGTGCGTTCATAGCTTTATTTCAGTAGTTCCTTGATTGGCATACAGATTTTTAAGGGGGGGTATAGTTGAAAAGCAATAATAAAAATAAGCTCTTTGCATTTTTTCTAAAGGCTTGTCCTCCTCTTAACAGACCTTTTGTGCAGGAATCTGATAGTGCTCAGAGAGGAATGTTCACAGATATTCCACTGAACTCTCGATGGTTGGAATTACGAGGCCGTTATCGCAATATAGAGGACATGATTCACACATTATTTGTCTGTATTTCTGGTGAGTGCTCCATTGCTTGCATTCTATAGCAGGATGGCTATTGGCTTTTATCTAACTGTTTGCAAAATAATGATTCAACATTTTTGTGTAAGCCACTCACAACCATTTAGGGTGGAGCAAGGTAGAAATGTCAGTAGTAATTAAGGATATGGTTTTTTTCAAGCCACTCGCTTCTACCATGGTCCACTTTATCGATAAAGGGGTGACTTGATCGAAGTGTATAAAATCATGCATGGGATAGAAAAGGTAGATAGAGAAAAATTATTTTTTCTATCGCACAATACTAGGACAAGGGGGCACTCCCTAAAGCTCATAGGTAAGAAAGCAAGGACAAATCAAGGGAAATATTTCTTCACCCAGAGGGTCGTTGCTTTATGGAATTCACTTCCAGAAGTGGTCGTGACAGCTGTCACCCTTGATAGCTTCAAGGCAGGATTAGACAGATTCATGGATGCAAAGTGTATCAGTGGTTATTGAAACGGATGTCCATGTCCCACCTCTATGTTGGGTGAGGCAGGCAGGATTCCTTTGAGTCCCACTTGTTGGGGGTCAAGGGAAAGGGAGGGTTTTGCCTTCTCTTTCTGCTCAAGATCCCCATGTACAACTGGTGGGCCACTATGTGACACAGAATGCTGGACTTGATGGGCTTTGGCCTGATTCAGCATGGCTCTTCTAATGTTCTTATGATAAGATCAATAACTGGGGACTATTTATTCTAGGAACAATTATAAAGCTTATTAAAGTGGCAAGTGTAAATTTATTTGGAAATAAATGTACAGGAAAACAAATTCAGTGTATCAGATAAATCCCCCCAGATCTGATGATTTTTGTAGCTTTTTTGCAAAAATTAGTGGAGAGAAGAACTGAAAGTCCAACTAAAATGAAGCAAAGTTCCAAAATACCCCCCAAGGCTTGGCCTACAGGTAACCTTAATCACATTAGGAAAATAAAATTGGGCCGAATTATATGTGGTATGTTACAACTGTGCACCCAGTCCCTTGTTGCTTATAAAAGGGATTTACTTCATTTGTTGTACTAGTATTATATTTTGGGTTTTTTTGCTTTAGTTTAGATGTCTTTTACGATTATCTTGTAAGAATTGCTAGTACTATCCCTAAATGGCAAAACTGAGAATAGATGACTTAATATTTTTCAATTGGGTACATCTCTGCTCATTTTAGGCATTGTGCTGATTTCTAGTTGGCCCCAAATAATCTCTTAATTGTATTTGTTTAAATCATTGCATACCATTTTTCTTTTCAACATGCTGACCTATTTAGACATTCAGATGTCTGCTCTGTTTTAGATAATTTAATAAAAACAGGGCATTTTGTATCAATTATGTTCAAATAAAAACATTTGCTTATTGTGTAGTTTGTTTTGTTATGAAAGGAGTCTTTTGTACCAAAGTCTGCCATGATCCCTTCCCCATGTGCAAGTGAAATGCTCAAAGTGCTGTGTTTTGGCAGGAGTGGCAGACCAGCTCCAAACTAATTTTGCAAGTGACCTGCGCAGCATTCTGAAGAGTGTCTTTAAAATTGTGACCGCCCAAGTAGAAGAATTGGAAGTGACAGACACTGGACGTGAGTGAATCTATTTTGCTAACCTATAGCTCCATAATCTTGTCACCTTGTGCAAAGCAGCATGAGATGGCTTGTTAAAATGAGGGCATATAATGCTGTTCCAAAAATTACCAGGTTCTGTAATAGTGTTAGCGATGCATCAGGATTCAGGAACCTATATGTTCTGTCGGGCTCTCTGGTAGACTTCTCCCCAAAAGTCACAGGTACAAATTTCAGACACACACACGTTTGAAAATTCAAAACAATGTTCTTTTTAATGAAAAGTCACTTAAACTAAGCCCTCTTTTGGTATTGCAAAGAGCACTCGTCTCCAAACAAACTGGTAATTTGTACAAGTCCCTTATCAGTTCTGTGATACTTAGCTTGCAGCTGTGAGGCAATTCACAGTCCTTCTTTCACAAAGTGAAACACACTTTGCTCTGGTTTAGTTTCAAAGCGGGGAAAAATCAGCACACAAAAGGTCAAAGTCAGTAAATCAGTCACGAAACACAACGATCAGATAATCCTCCACAATGGCTAAACCTACAGGCTGCTATTTATAGCAGCCTCACTAATTACCACAGCCCCACCCAACCACAGGTGGCCTCATTTTCTTTGATAATAATCTCTCAGTTGTTGTTGCCTATGCATCACTCTCTGCATGCGTGGCTGTATCATTAACTCTTGTTCTGAATCCAAGGAGGAGCTAGATAATTGATCTCCTTCTGAGCTGTCTACCACACTCTCCTCCTCCCTGTCACTCACATCTTCTTGGTCAGAGGAGCCTTCATCAGCAGATTCCACCGGGGGGGGGGGGGGCAAAACAGGCCTGCAGCATGTGGATGTCTCCCCCACATCCACAGTCCTTGGGGCAGGAGCTGGGCCAGAGCTAACCACAACACTATAACACTTAGATCAGTTGCACTTAATTACCAGGATAGTTGTAATTAATAGGATCCCTTGCTCCAGGCGATTCATTAATCATCTTCCCTTGTTGCTTTCTTTCAATTGGGGAATGAACAAAGTAAAAATGTCAGAGATTCTAAGGAAAAAAAAATCTGCCAGAATAAAATCCCCTAAAAGGTTCAAATAAGGAAACTTATTTCTCACTTAAGTGTCACAACTGATAAGCCTCAAGTCTATTAACTGCACATATTTGTTTACATTTGAATCAAATTCACACTACTCCAGAGCAGGTGTGGGCTACTGCCTGGATGGGGGGGGGGACGGACGGACGGGGGGGGGGGAGACTGCAGTGGGGGTAGCGAAAATGGAGCTCCACCCCAGAGCACCCAATTTGCACTGAAATATATTGAAAGAAAATGCAGGGCGTCCTGCATAAGCCATGCCCACAGTGTGGTAGTATAAATTTTGGTAGCTCTTCACCACTCCAGAGGTAGCATGAACCAGTTTGAATTGAGCCCTAAGACAATTCAAAGTATAACCTGTAATCATGTTCCTTTATGAAAATAAATGCATGTACAGTAGCAATTGCATTTGAGTGGAACTGAAAGCTTACAAATTTTACATAGATGATGGAAAGCTAGAGCAAATAGGATTTGTGTACATTGATGGAATGTATCCGAAGCATGAGAAAATGGGTGGAGAACTGCTATGAAAATACTAGGAGGAAGGCTGTGGCCAATGTATGCTCCATTGTGAATGGATATTTGCTGAAAGAAGAAGAAAAAAATCCCTGAAACATCTATCACTTTGTTGTATGGAGGGAAGAGCTAGGAATGCTAAGAAAAAAAATGAATGCAGTAAAAAGTGATGTATAAGTAGTCCTTGTTTAACAACTCCTAATCAGGACCAAAATTTCCATTATTAAGTAAAGCATTCATTAGGCAAAGCATAACGTAATGGCATCATGCAGTGACACAGCAGTTCCAGGAGTCCTGCTTGTGGTTGTTAGATGATGACTAACAGTCATTTGGCAAGGACTTCATGTTTCTCCTGCCCTATGTGCTCTCACTTCAACTTCAGCTTCTCCTACACATTTTCCTCCCTCCCATCTATTCCCCTTTGGTCCCTTTACACTCCTCCTCCACCACCATATACCCCTGCTGGCCCCAATCTGTATTGTCTTCCTTCACTTCTAACAAGATATGCCCAAGACACTTCACAAGGCCACATGAGATGAAGCATATGCTGTGCTCATAAATGCAGGCAGACTGCCAAGCACCCGGATTTTGATTATGCGACTGTGAGGGTGCGACCATATTCATAACTTCAAGGACAGTCATACAGTAACTACCATTTGTTCAGTGTTGTTGTATCTTCAAATGGTTGCTGAATGAAACATAGAAACATAGAAATATAGAAGTCTGACGGCAGAAAAAGACCTCATGGTCCATCTAGTCTGCCCTTATACTATTTTCTGTATTTTATCTTAGGATGGATATATGTTTATCCCAGGCATGTTTAAATTCAGTTACTGTGGATTTATCTACCACGTCTGCTGGAAGTTTGTTCCAAGGATCTACTACTCTTTCAGTAAAATAATATTTTCTCATGTTGCTTTTGATCTTTCCCCCAACTAACTTCAGATTGTGACCCCTTGTTCTTGTGTTCACTTTCCTATTAAAAACACTTCCCTCCTGGACCTTATTTAACCCTTTAACATATTTAAATGTTTCGATCATGTCCCCCCTTTTCCTTCTGTCCTCCAGACTATACAGATTGAGTTCATTAAGTCTTTCCTGATACGTTTTATGCTTAAGACCTTCCACCATTCTTGTAGCCCGTCTTTGGACCCGTTCAATTTTGTCAATATCTTTTTGTAGGTGAGGTCTCCAGAACTGAACACAGTATTCCAAATGTGGTCTCACCAGCATTCTATATAGCGGGATCATAATCTCCCTCTTCCTGCTTGTTATACCTGTAGCTATGCAGCCAAGCATCCTACTTGCTTTCCCTACCGCCTGACTGTTCACCCATTTTGTGACTGTCAGAAATCATTACCCCTAAATCCTTTTCTTTTGAAGTATTTGCTAACACTGAACTGCCAATACAATACTCAGATTGAGGATTCCTTTTCCCCAAGTGCATTATTTTACATTTGGAAACATTAAACTGCAGTTTCCATTGCTTTGACCATTTATCTAGTAAAGCTAAATCATTTACCATATTACAGACCCCTCCAGGAATATCAACCCTATTGCACACTTTAGAGTCATCGGCAAATAGGCAAACTTTCCCTACCAAACCTTCCCCTATGTCACTCACAAACATATTAAAAAGAATAGGACCCAGAACAGACCCTTGTGGCACACCGCTTGTAACCTGATAAGTGAGTGAATGCCTGAACTTAAGTGTGCAAAGTAAAACCCCAGGGCAAAAAACCTAAACGAATGATGAATGAATGTGGATCATGAACTACCAGTGGGAAGGAAGTACACTACATTGAGTTGGTTTGGTGACATGGAATGAATGAAGATGAGATTGCAAAACAAATACATGAAGGAAAAATTAATAGGTTGAGAGGTTGTTATTCTCACAACTTAACAATGGGGAAGGCCGAGAGGGTCAGATCAGATGTTGTTGTTGAGAAAAGAGTTGAGAAAAACAAAAAGCAATTATAAAAGGATATATGAATATCACAGAATTGAGGCGGTTTGCAAATATAAAAGCATATGGAAAGATATAGTGAATAAACTATATTTACAGCAGCACGAAGCTTACAACTTCAGCCTGATGATGGTGAATGTGATTTCACCGAAACGTCGCATAGACACTCAAAATATTACACGGGGCAAAACCCGAACTCAGAACAATCTACATATAGTGAAAAGTATACATAAAATAGTTTTAGCTATGTTTCTTTTTCATTTCTAGCCTTCAGTTTATTTGGTTTGCTATTCCATATATCTTTTCCTCCCTCTGCATTTTTTTACAATTACAATTTACAATTTTACAATTACCGTACATGTACATACTCAATACATACCATTTGAAGGGTGTTCACCCCAAAGCGCATAGCTAAATATCTATGGAGGTTTATGGATACTATTCACTATATCTTTCCATATGCTTTTATCCAAGACAAGAAAACATAGTTGCTTGAAAAAGCGCCTTTGGGACAGTTCTGGGAATGGCTATTAATGTTTTATCATTTGTATGGCGCCCCGAGTTTTCGGAGAGGGGCCGCATACAAATCTAATAAATTGAATTGGATTGAATTTATTTGTTTCTGTTAAATGACAGCAGCCCTGTAGGCTAATATCTTTCTCCTTTTCAGAGTTGGATCTCTGTGGGGCACCAACAGTGCCTTTCTTGACAGACTGTGTTCTCTGCTGCAGCAGCAGGGAAGGTGTGAGGAGAGAAGGTAAGAGCTCCAAGCGTGCAATGGGTTCTCTACAGGCTCCTAATAAGCAAGGATTCTGCCTCTGATGACCTTGTTCACAAAGCGGCTGCAGTCAATATTTGCAGGATAAAATGTTCCTACGTTTAGGAATAATCTAGGTCAGAGGTCTTCAAATTTGGCAGCTTTAAGAGTTGTGGACTTCGGCTCCCAGAATTCTCCAGCCAGCGTAGCTGAGTTGAAATCCACAAGTCTTAAAATTGCCAATTTGGGGATCCCTGATCTGGGTATAACTAGGATCACTACTGAGGCTCAGTTTGGGGTAGTGGTTAAAGTACCATGCTAGTAACTGGAAAGTTCTAAGACACAAAGTGATCTGGGTCCAATCTCTCTCTGTCTCTCTCAGCGCTAGGGAGCAGGCAATGGCAAACCACTTCTGTAAATCCTTGTCATGAAAATTGCAGGGAGTTGTCCAGGAGTCAAGCCTGACTCAAGGCATGCTGTATACATCCTCACTCCTGGATATACCTTATCTGATAAATGACATTTCACTTGTCGATAGTTCATAATCTATTGATATCTCATAGAGACATATCAGTCTGATGTCCTGAGCTGTATTAATTTTTCCTATTCTGAAGCTCTCTGGGTTTCCCTACGTTTTTGCTTCCTTAATTTAGGAGGACTATTCTGGGCTATTTACTTGAATAAAGACAGTAGACCCTTGAAAAATGGGGACGGGGAGGTTTATGATTCTGAGTGGCTTTAGAAGACTGATACACAATTATCCTGCAAACTACTTTTCTGTTCCTTTACAGATACTTTGGGGCCACCAGACTGGGTACCAGACAGCACTTCTAGCCACTGTATGGCGTGCCATGTGCCTTTCACTTTTCTTCGGCGACGGCACCATTGCCGGAGTTGTGGGAAGGTAAGGGATCAGGGCTACTTTGGGGTAGATCCACCCAACATGAACCAGGAGTCAAGAATGCTGGAGACTGTAGTTCAATTCATGAATTTGATTACTTTCCAAAAAGATCCTTCTTGCGTCTGGAAGGAGGATCAGAAATGCAGATCTTCAGGTGAGACAAACTGAAAGAGGCAGTCTATTCAGGGATTGGTGACTGAGCTACCAGGCAGTTAAGAGCAGTAAGAAAGAAGCAATGGAGTAGCCTATACAGTGGTACCTCTACTTAAGAACTTAATTCCTTCTGTGACCAGGTTCTTAAGTAGAAACTTTCTTAAGTGGAAGCAATTTTTCCCATAGGAATCAATGTAAAAGCAAATAATGTGTGTAAACCCATTAGGAAAGAAATAAAAGCTCGGAATTTGGGTGGGAGGGAGGAAGAAGAGGAGGACAGTCGCTGCCGAAGGAAGAAGGTGAGGTGAGCACCCCCTTTTGCTTTTCCGTGCCCAGATGCTCCGGCAGACAACCTCGCGCACGGGTGTATGGAAGGCAGCGCGAGGGAGTCACCACAGCGAAGTCATTTATTCCCCTCTCCAAGTGCCCAGAGAAAGGAAAACACTGTTTGCTCTGTGCTGCCAAAGCCTCCTTAAGCACCACCGAAAGGCTCCTCTGGCAGCCCAGAAAAGCCCAAGATGGCCGGGATTAAAGGGGGAGTGGCAGGAAACTGGCCGGGCCTTCGTGCCGCTTTCAAATTTCCTGGGAAATTTTTCTGGGCTTGGGTTCTTAAGTAGAAAATGGTTCTTAAGTAGAGGCAAAAAAATCTTGAGCATCCAGTTCTTATCTAGAAAAGTTATTAAGTAGAGGCGTGTGGTACCACTGTAATGTAAAAGAAAGGATTAAATTGCAGCTTGTTGGGTATTCCTGTGTTGGGCCTTAACTTGAATTATGACTGGGTGTTAAGCCATGGTTATTATCCTTTCTACTTCACTCTGCTTCGTGGGATGTTTCCATTTCAGTTTGCTTTGTTGGATGTTTCATTGGATGTTTATTAAATAAATGTATTTAATATGCTTATTAAATTCAAGTTCATACATAGGTTCATTATTACTTCCTTTCATGCAAAGGAAATGAGGCTTGTTATCAAGTTGCTTTTGATGGACATTTTCTCTCTCTCAGATCTTCTGCTCTCGTTGCTCATCCCACTTGGCAGCACTGCCTCATTTTAGGCATATGAAGCCAGTCCGCATCTGTACACACTGCTACACTACCCACTTGCCTTCAACAAATAAGAATGCCAGTTGACTGTGAGGATCAATTTCTGGATGAGGGCTTTATTGAACACCATCGGTGCCTGAGGAACCTCCAACAACTGGAAGGCAATTGCAGCTTGCCTCACCAGCAAAGGATTATGAGAACAATCACACCTGTCTTACTAGGATTCTCCAGGGAGTGAAACAAAGGGCTTTTGGTTGTCAGGCAAGAGTTAAGTTGGAGAAAGAAGCACAATGTTCTTAAAAGGGGGAATGAACTCTTGCATTTTTATAATAAAAAACTCTTGGGATTCGTGGGGTGGGAACTAGAATCTATCATTAAAGAAGTTTGAACAAACTCTTCTATGTGCTAATAAAGCTGGCTTTTTCTGTAATGGAATGATGGCCCATGTAGAAATTACTTGGTGCTATTTACCTGACCTCTGGTAAAACCTAACAGTAATTTATTGCCTTAAGGTTAGTTTCTAACTAAAAAAATGAGATTAGGTTACCAGATTTGGATGCGTGTGCAATAAGGGCTTTAGGATACTTCTGGTTGGAACTGAAAGGCAGGACCTAGATTTCCAACAATAATTTGTGGAGGGCTTTTGCTCTTCAACTCTTGATGTATGTAAGGACTGCAACACTGCTCATATGCAATGTATATTTGTAAACTCTTCTGCCACACTGTGGGAGATGCTTTGGAAACCTACAGTATCTGGGATTCATACAACTCCTTCTGAAATTACTTATCAGTTGATTATCATCCTGCTACCATAAAATATTCTCTCTCATATCTCCATCCATCCATCTATTCCAGAAGAAGGCAATGCAAAACATTTCCATTATGTTGCCAAGAAAACTGCATAAAATTAAGTCTGACTTGAATAAACTACGTTTTTACTTGAAAATGATGTCTGTTACTATTGCCATCTTGTGTATCTGAATTCAAAATAATTGCTTTTGCTGGATTTAGCTGTTGGGTTGCTGTTGGGTGTTGACAGACAGAATCTGCTGCTGCAAATACAGACTCTACAAATCTTGTTGCTGCGCTATTTTTCTTTTCCCACCACATTTCAACCAGAGGATTTTGTGTATTTGTCTGCTTGTGTAAATGTGGGTGACTGGTTTGGCTCTAGTGCTAGATAATCTCTTTGATGTCAGTTAAATAGCAAGTATCAGCATTTATTAACTGCACACAAGACATATGCATGCTTCCCAGCCCATGATTCATCCAGAAGCTTAAAGGGGAAGTTAAACCACCTGCCTAGCATGGGAAAAGATTTTGACATTTTCATACTTGACTATTATAAGAATGCTATGTAACATTATTGACCGAAGTTGTACATAGGTCTCTATTAACAGTAACATGTACATTAGCATTTCAGTAATCTTTCCCTTGCTCATCTTTCTTGTCTAAGATCTCCACAATTTGTTCACAATAATCAGAAAAATCCCATTTTCTGATTATTGCCCTCTAACTGCATTGCTGGTATGCAACAAAGAAATGTCACTCCGGTTTAAAAGGAATTTATAACGAGTTTAAATAATTCTTAAAAAATATTCTAGTCCTCTATAAATTCAGTTGCAATTTAAAAATGTATAGAGTGTCAGGCTATGATGGGATATGTACCTAGAGCAGGGTTGGGCAAGGGGCCACATGAGACACTGGAACTGTTATGAAAGGCCAAATCAATAGGTTGAACTTAATTCTGCCGTTGGCAGAAGGGAGGAAGGATTGCAGAGCCTCATCTTGCTTCAACCCAGGCACGCGTTCTGCTACTCAGAAAAGCTTTTGTCTCGCCAACCAATTAAATTAGGGCAGTCTGCTGCTTATCCCACCTCTTGCAACTTGCTTATTTACATTTTATTTTCTAATTTCCAATTGACCTCATGCAGGTCAAACAGAGACAGCCAAAGGGCCGGATGTAGCCAGAGCAGTAAAATTTTCACGTCTGATCTGGAGAATTGGTGGATGGGAACAACAGAGCTTTCCCAGGAAGGGGGCAGTAAATCTTATCAGAGGCCCAGATTACCTCTCTGATAAGGATGGAGTGAAGGAGGAAGAAGTTCAATGTAGTCACTTTCTATAATCTCTTAGGATATGTCTAGTAAAGTAGAGAGTTATAGCTTTAATCTGGTAAGATTTAGTCTGTTAGGTGTAAACAAATAAAATATTGGATTGGATTAAATTTTGCTATGTTACATTTGGCCTTGAACCTGACAATGGCTATTTTTAAATCAGTAAAAGAAAAACGCCATTGGAACAGTATAAAATTTAGTATGCCTCCAAGTATACAGACATGCAAACGCATTATTTCAGATTTGCCATTTCCTCATACTGCAGCTGCATAACTTTTTTCACTGAAAAATATGACATATTACAAGCATCCCATTCAAATTTGAAAAGCAATGTCCAGGTCAGAAGAAAAGGTAATTGATTCCATATCTTCATTGCACACACTATGTTTAAAATTGTAGGTTTTAAAATTGTGTTTGGGAGCCCACCCTGTACCATTAATTACAATAAATTTGACTTCTAATGTATCTTTACATAAGATCAAACATATGCAACCTTTTTCATTTGCCTGGGCCATATTGAGCCAAGAGGAGTTGTCTTAGGTCACATATACAATTTTAATTCATGTATGCAACTAACAAACTTCCTTTATTTTGGAGGGTGTTGTGGGCATGAATTACTAGCTGTCCGGTCAGGACATACTTGCACTAGATCTTAATCATCAGAGTTTTGCCTTTCTGCTGAAAACATTTCTTTCTGAAATGGACTGCTGCTTTCTGTCCCTCAATCTTGCCAGCTATCAGAAGACCAACGCAATTTTGTTCTGTAACAAATAACATTCCTCTACCACCCACACATTCCCAAATACTGTACAGGGTCATCATGAGGCAGAATATCTTCAGGACATCTGCTTGCAGGCAACAAGGATACAAAAATAATAAATAACTAGTCATAGATGTACCCTTTCATGATTCCTAACATGAGTTGCCTAAGGTAATTGCTCATTCTACCTGTCAGCAGGGCTGCCTGTGAGTATAAATTGGAATGGTGTGCTTTTCCTATAAAAGGCAAATACAACACGCTACAATTATTTTAAAAAATAACATTTCTGTGCAGGAAACTTAAGTGTTTATGAATAATGATAATAATTGACTAAATTTATATGCTGTCTTGACTGCAATTCTTATGATCCCTGGAACGCCTTAAATGTAAACTAAGGTTGCATATGAGAAAGTTTAAGGGGTGTGTTACATCTGAAGGTAACACTACATTGTGAATTTGTAGCAGCAAGTTGTTGGGTTTTTTGGCAACACCTATTAATTGTGCAATATGAGAATTATAATTAAGCATAGCTGGAGATTACCAGGTAGAATCATATGACTTTTGGAGCTTTTATAGCAACACGCAGCCTTGTTAAGGATAAATGAAGCTTGTTTCTATTACTGTACTGCTGTATCTCCTGCCCTGTTACCTGAATTATTCTATGGAATAATTATAAATATGTATTCCTTAAAGGAATGTGTATGACTCTTGCCTTCTAAATATTTGTTTTCTCCCTAATAGTAAGGTATATGTGCTGATCATTTGTTTCTAACTAGGTACAGATTAGCGAAAATACACATGAATGTTTGTATCAATGGGCATTGTTAACATAGAGCATAATTACTCATGATCAAATCCTAGTAAGAGTAAAATAAATAATAAAACCCTATAAAACCCTGGTAAGACCACCCTTGGCATACTGCAACCAATTTTGCTCACAAAAAGACTTTGGAGTTCAGAGAAGAGCAACCAAGATGATCAAAGGCCTGGAAACTAAAACATATGAAGAATGGCTGCAGGATGTAGGTTTGGCTAGTCTAAAAAAAAGAAGAATCAAGGGTGGCATACGGTAGTATGCCAGTGTTTGAGGGACTACCACAAAAGGAGGGGATCAAATTATTCTCCAAACTACCAGAGAACAGGACAAGAAACAATAGTTGGAAACTAAATCAAGGACAGAAGCAACCTGGATTTAAAGAGAAACTTCCTAACAGGGAGGACAATTAATCAATGGTACAGCTTGCCTTCAGAAGTTGTAGGCACTCCATCACTAAGGTTTGGGGTTTTTAAGACTAGTCACTTATCTGAAATAATATAGGTTCTCCTGTGGAGTAGGGGGCTGGACTAGATCTCCAAGGACCTTTCCAGATTCTATAGTCCAGTGATGGTGAACTTGTGGCACAGGTGCCACACGGAACCATATCTGCTGGCATGTGAGCTGTTGCCCTAGCTCAGCTGCAACATGCATGTATGTGCCAGCCAGCATGTTTTTGGCTTGCACAGAGGCTCTGGGAGGGCGTTTTTGTCTTCCAGAGGGATAGAGAAGGGCATTTTTACCCTCCCTTGGCTCCAGGGAAGCCTTTGGAGCCTAGGGAGGGTGAAACACGAGCCTACTGGGCCCACCAGAAATTGGGAAATAGGCCGTTTCGGACTTCCTGGGGGGGGGACGACGACAGGGAAAGCTGTTTTCATCCTACCCAGGCATAGAGTCTGCGGAGAGGGGCGGCATACAAATCTAAATAATAAATAAATAAATAAATAAATAAATTATGGGCGTGGGCACTCGCGCATGCGTGATAGCACGTGCTTACGCTCTTTCGGCACCTGAGGGAAAAAAAGGTTCCACATCACTGTTATATTCTATTCCAAACCGACCAGGGGATATTTTACCTCGCCCTTTTTAAATTCACTGACTATGTACACACATAAAAAGCTGTAATTTTCGAAAGGGAAAGCCTCTTAATTTATAAAATCCAGTTGGCAACAAGCAGCATTAAAACACGTCTCGTTCTCTTTCCTCCAAACAATAAAAACAGAGCGCAGGCCCCGCCCTCCGTTCAAACGCAAGGCTTCAAAATCATTTTACCCGCCCGAATTTGTTTCAGAAGGGTAGGGATGGATTGAAACGTCTGGTCGCGCCTTTCCAACCAATGACAGCGCTGCTTTCACTAGCCACGCCCAGCGCAGGTTAAGATTCAAAACAAGGCAGCGAGGACGCCCCGAACCTAAAACGTCGAGAAGGGGATGGGTGGGGAGCGGTAAAAAAGCCCGCTTGGCTTCATCCTTGGTTTGCGCTCCCCGAAAGAGACCTCGTGAAGGAAGAGCCGCTGAGTGGATGAGAAAGGGGTGGGACTAGAACCCTTGGAGCGTTCGAAGGGGCGGGATTTAGGGCCGGGGTTGGTTGTTGAGGGCGGTGGGCCGTTTGATTGATCGGGGCTGCGAAGTCCTTAACTTGCGCGGGTCCCCCGTTGCCATGGAGCTCACGAGCAGCAACATTCAGGTGTTGCTTCAAGCGGCCACCTATTTGGAGCGCAGAGAGAGAGGTGGGTATGCTGCCGGCTCTGAGGGCGGTCAAAAGGGAGACGCCTCTGGCTTTTTAACCGGAGGGCGGCTGAACTGGGTCTCCTCGGGGAGGAAGGGAACGAGTGGGAAAGCGGGAAGCAGATTGGGACCTCTAAAACATTTTTATCTCTTTCTGTATGTACGAATATACTGTATATAGCTATATATAAACCAGAAGCTGAACACGGCTATGCTTCTCTCTCGCCTTATTGCGGACCAGAGGCGTTACAAGCACAGAGGAAGCCGAAAACGCGAAAGGCCCTGAGAAACCTCCGGTAAGACTTGGTTAGACCTCGGGCTGTTTGATTTCATTTCCCCCCCCACCTGAAGTCCTAAGACGAGCCCTGAACTGGAAAACCAAGTCTTTCCCTTCAGGCCAGCGTTTTTTAAAAATGTGGTCTGGGGACCGACCCCTTTGGGGGGGGGGGGATTTGTGGTCTGGAGATCCTTTGGGGGGAATCTATTGTTTGGATACCCTTTGGGAGATCTGTGGTTTGGAGACCCTTTTGGGGGTGGAATCCGTGAAGTCAAATACTTTAAAATTTCTGAGTTTTCATTTCTAATAAAAATTAAATTACCTTACCCATAGAAATCAAAGCTCTTTGCCGTCCTGTCATTTTTAATAATGCAAAGGTGTCCTGGGACCAGAATTTGAGAGCTGCTAATCCCTAGATCAAGTTGATGTGTTTTTACATCTACTTTTAGTTTCATTTCTCTCACTATAAAGAAAAAAAAATACTTGGAAGAGCCACTCCTATAGAACAGTGATTTTCAATCTTTTTTGAGCCGCGGCACATTTTTTACATTTACGAAACCCTGGGGCACATTGAGTGGGGCGGGAGGTGGGGGGGCTAAAAAAAAGTTTGGACAAAAAAATTCTCTCTTCCTCCCTTTCACTCTATTTCTCTCTCCCTCTTTCTCTTCCTTCCTCTCTTTTTTGCTCTCTTTCTCTCTCCCTCCCCACCTCCCTCTATGTCTTTCTCTCTCCTTCCCTCCCTCTCTTTCTCTCTCTCGCTTTCTTTTTCTCTCTTTCTCTCTCTTGCTTTCTTTCTCTTGTTCTCTTTCTCTCTCTCTTGCTTTCTTTCTCTCTCGTTCTCTTTCTCTCTCGCTCGCTCTTTCTCTCTTGCTTTCTCTCTCTCTCTTGCTTTCTTTCTCTCTCTCTCCCTCTTGCTTTCTTTCTCTCTCTGAGCTTCGCGGCACACCTGATCATGTCTCACAGCACACTAGTGTGCCACGGCACACTGGTTGAAAAACACTGCTATAGAAGAAAGGTACTATTCACGCAGGTTTGTAGTAACCAGGCCTTTCTGGTTGTAAGAACAAGATATAGTCAAAAGGAAGTGGAGGCTGGGTGAAATTTAAGCAGGATTTAACTGAAACTGTTGGAATATCAGGAAGTGTTTATTTTTTTAGTAACAATTAGATTGACTTAGTTTTAAGGAAACAACAAATTCCTTTAACCTTTCTGAATGAGCTAGGTGCTTCCTAATGACTTTTCATTTGAAAGAAACAGATACAATCAAAAGGAAGCTGAGATTGAGTGTGAAATTTAAACAGAATTTAACTGAAAGGATAACTGTTGGAAGTATGTTTTTTTTACTAGCAGTTAGATTGACAAGTTATTCCATTGGTGTTTCTGAATGATACTTCATAATACTTCTTCACTTTGTACCAAAGTATATACAGTACAGACTTTGGTTTAATTCTTTGAGTCTTATAGACTTCATTATATGATACCAAAACATGGAAATATGAAGTATAGTTCATATTTGTTCATCTCTTTTAAGATTATGCAATGAATGAAAATGTTACTCTTTAATATTTAAGTTACTGGTATTCATATTTTAATTGATTTTGCCACTATTGCATAAGCATGAAATTCTGTTTTCTTGCAAATCAGCAAGGTTTTAGTTTTCCTTTGAAAACCAAAGTTTTCAAAGAAGATGCACAAATGATAAAAGGTTGAAATTGAACGTAAGAGATTTTGGTTTGATTGTGTACTTAGTTTGCTTCACTGAATTATGGTGAAAGGAAAAACACTACCAATTGTTGGAATTTTAAATATAGCTCATTGTTTTTGTTTTGTTTTTCTATTTCCTTTCAGGTCTGTACACAATGAGCTGGAGAAACAAAGGTACACTTATGGAGGAATATTGTTGTAATTGTTTCTTTTTTAGCCTCCTCTCTTCCACATTCTATTGGCTAGGGAAGAAGGATGGACTCATTTCTGCCTGGTCCTAATTCCTCCATTAATTTGAGGGTTAGTTTAGGCTCCAGGTCATCATTTTAAAATGTTTTTCTTTTTCTGAACCAGGAAGTGACCTTTCTGAGTCTTTTTTTCCATTTATATGGAAGACTTCCCTCACCCGTTTCTCAATATTTCATAAGATACTATTCATATGTATATTTAAGCCATTTACCAAGTCAGCCATTTTCTAGCTTACACAAAATATATCATACCATAAATTAAACAGGTTGGATTTGCATAACAAAATAAGCACAAACAGAAGTGAATGAGGTTAGCACTGGCCAGACTTGGTTTTGGAAAAATGCATCTTCTTGATCTTTTATCATGCCCTGGTAAGAATATTTTATGAATTCATGCAATGAATTATGAATTCAAGGGAATGAATTCATGCTTCTTGTAAGTATTTTCCCGTTGATTTATTTTTTCTAAATATTTTAAGTATCCATTTCAGGCTTCCTCAAGTGCAGATAGCTGGTTCTCCTTTAGCCTATTACTGGCTGTTCTCATTTCAGGTCAATGAAACTGAACTGGGAATACAACAGATGGTAGATAGTATTTTCTATGTATGCATTTCAAGTTGACCATTACTTCTTTGCTTGTCTCTTTCATACACTTTCTCTTTCAACGACTAGAGTTACTTATATTCTTATTGGCAAGGGCGCATTAAAGATTAGGATTCCATGGTATACATTATAATGCCTAGTAAAACAGCAGTTCCTAGATTTTCAGTACTATATTGCTATAAAATGAATTAATGTAGTAACCTATCTAACCAATGAAGTTATTGTGATTAGCAGATGGCTATACTCATTGATTTACTTTCCTGCATGCCTGAGTAAGCCTGCCATGTGCTTGCATATGCAAACTATGAATAAATGAGTCTTGGCAATGCCATCACTCTCAGGTCCAATTAGTTTTAAAAACTGTATCTCCTCTGAATTGATGCCACCCAGAAAGTGGTGGCTCAATGCAGAAATCCCCGAATTAAGGAATTATTGAGATCAGCCATATATTAATGATTCACTCTTTAGAAGATGTGGTTCTGCCTTGTTATGGAGCAGTGGTGTCAAACTGGCGGCCTGCGAGCCAGGTGCATCATGCACAGGCAAGATGCATCATGTATAGGCCACACCCACTCCAGCTCTGCAAAGGGGAAAAACGTCACATGATGGCAACAGGCAACATGATGCTGCGGGTTTGACACCCATGTTCTGGAGTCTAGAATTCAATTAAGACTTTACCTAAAATATGAGTGTCCACAGTGTGCGTTTCTTCCCAGCAGAAGGGCCCAGCTACGGCAGTGTTTAGAACAGTTGAAGCAGCAGATCCCCACAAATACAGAGCATTCTCGTTACACAATGCTTAGTCTCCTGCATCACGCCAGATTGCACATTAAAGTGAGTAATCTACCTGGCTTCTTCCAGGAAGCTGTAATAATATTGTGAATAAGTAAAGACCGCCTTTCTTGACTGGTTTAGCTGTTGGTAATTTTCAAATGGTATTAAGGTTTCTAGTTTTCATATTTTATTAGAAATAATTTAAAACTGAAAATTAGGGGGGGAAACAAAGGATTCAGCATGATCAAGTCAATATATGGAAATGAATGAAGAAGGAAAAACCAATTGGTCATCAGATAAGTAGTTTACAATGCATAAAGCAGTGATAGTGAACCTTTTTTGGTTCGTGTGCCATAAGGGTGTGGGGGGGGTATGCTAGCATGTGTGCACATGCCCACACCCCTTCCCTCCCCCCACATGTGTGCGCTGCCCCTGTGCATGTGCACCCCCCCATCCCTGCGCATGCACACAGGCTTCACTGAAGCCTACAACGGTGAAAACAACGGCCAAATTGGAATTTTGGTTTGTCCGTTATGCTGTTTTTTGCACTTGGCAGGGTTCAGGGAAAGTTCCTGAAGGCCCAGAGTATTAAAAAAAAAACACTCAATGAGCAAACCGGAAGTTCAGAAAACACACTCCCGCTTTGCCCGTTGTGCTGTTTTTTGCACTCCGGTGCTTTAAGGGAAGCTTCCCTGAAGTGTCCAGTCCAGAGGGCGAAACGGCCTTCCCCAATGCCGAAAATCAGCTGGCCAGCACGTGCATGCATCTAGAGCTGACATAGGGCAACTTCTTGCTTGCCCTGCGATATGGCTCCGCGTGCCATCTGTGGCAAGTGTGCCACAGGTTTGCCATCAGAGGCATACAGGAACTTCAAATCTCTGTTGGAAATGTGAACAATATGAAGGGACATTTTATCATATATGGTGGACCTGTAAACTCCCCCTTCCCCTCCCAAATACAAATAAATACATTAATTCAGAAGATTTTGAAGACTAATGTACAACTGAAATCAGACTGATTTGGGATTAATGGATAGCTAGAAAAAAAACCACTTGTGCTTCTATGTATGATATCTGCAGCGTATTCAAAAAAGTTCAAGAGGAAAAAATTGACATGACCCACAATAGAGGAATAGTTGGTCAAGATGATGGAACTTGCAGAGATGGCTAAATTCTCTTCCTTGGTTACTGGAAACCCCTTGTAGACTTTTTCCATAAAATGGAAAAAATTATACCTATCATATGATTTTGAGGATTTTTTTTTGGGGGGGGGGGAACTAAGTAGAAAAAAGTGAGCTTTTTTGCTAATCACAATTATGTCTTATCTGCTACGAAGAAAACCAGAAGTTTTTTTTCCTGAACCCATTTTCTTGTTTCCTTTATTCTGTATTAGCTTTTATGTTTTCTTTTAAACTTTTGATAACATTTGTATTAAAAAAAAGGAAAAACATTGCCAGCCTTCAAGTAAGTGTAAGAACCAATGAAAACAAAGGGGGAAATCTTAAAAACAACCAGGAATAACTTTTATAATTTCTTCATTTTTGTGTTTAGGATGGATTACCTAGCAAATGCTTCCAGCTGAATTTGAGAAAGAGGTTGCGTCCTTTTTTTTGTTTCCAACAATAACCAGTATGTTTCTAGGAAATATGAAATAAAATAATCTCCAGTGGAATTCCAAAAATTATTTTCGATAATAACCCTAACTCTTCTTTCACTCCCAGAAGCTAGAACACCAGGAACAGAAAGCTCAACAAGTGAAAGAGAGGCTACGTTGCGAGCAGCATAATTTGCACCAGCGCTTAGAAGAATTACAAGCCCATCTGAATATGGAACAGCCAGAAGCAGATAGCCTGGATTCTTTTCGATTCTCCTCTGAGCATTCTGACTCAGGTGGGCAATGCCCAGTAATGATTCTAGTGGTACATCTTCATGATGCTGGCTAGTTAAGCAGCAAATAATAACAATAATGCAGGGTCAGAAAACCACTGGGTACAGTGTTAATGATAAAAGGTTGACTCAGCCTTCCATCCTTCCGAGATGGGTAAAATGAGGACCTAGATTGTGGGGCCAATATGCTGGCTCTGTTAAAAAGTGCTATTGCTAACATGTTGTAAGCCGCCGGAGTGTAAGGAGAAGGGCGGAATAAAAAAATATCAAATAAATAAATAAAAGGCATGGTAAATTGTAGATTACCTAGGGTGAGAATGACTGAGCCAGATCTATGTTTCTTTTCACTTTAGAGCAGTGTTTCCCAAGCTTGGCAACTTGAAGCTATCTGGACTTCAACTCCCAGAATGCCCCAGCCAGCATTTGCTGGCTGGGGAATTCTGGGAATTGAAGTCCAAATAGCTTCAAGTTGCCAAGCTTGGGAAACACTGCTTTAGAGAATAAAATTTCATTTTTGGCTCCCAAGCAATTCTGGGCAGTCTACAACTAAAAACACCTTACTAAATCCAAAAAAGGGAGTGAGGCTTTTTAATAGAAGCTTATGAAATCTCAGCGCATGGGAGATCATTTCAGAGGCCAAGAATTGTAACAAGAATATTTAGGCTTCCTGGAGCCTGCAAGATTACTTTCATTCCAGAGTATACCTTCCTGCTGGCCTGGACTGAACTGGACAGGCAGATGCAACAGGAAGTAAGTGGTCCCTAGGAAAGCAGACTATGCCTATGTTGGTAATGAAGCTAGTATATAAGAGATATTGCATTCCATTTGAATAAAGCATAATGCTAAGGTTTTTGTTTTTTGTTCTGTTGCAGAAGATGAAATGGATGTAGAAGGCCTGGCATCTGCTAGCGTTGGAGATATCATGGCTGCCTTCGGTACTCAGCAGGAGCACAGCTATTCCAATGTCAGCAACTTCTGGTTATGGACAGAAGTTCAGTTAGGAGGACGGCATTCATCTAGACAAGCTTCAAGCTTTACAGAAATTACTTCGTGGCAGGGCAACTGATACGTGGCTTATAAGACTGTTTTCTGTAAGTGAAGAGGAACCACCCCTTTCTTACAAAAAAGACTATGCACCTCCTCATCAAACCAAGTCTTGCATCTCCACCTTCACAAAATCAACTAGGACAATTGTTAAGAGAGCTACATACTGAAGCTGGCTAACTACACATAGCACATGGTGGCAAGAGAAAAGGGTGAGGTTTCAAAATAATTGACATATGCTTAGTTTGGATAGCTGCATTTTATACCCCATCCTAATTAAAGTTTGTGGAACAGGCAAGTCCATTCTGCAGAGACTAGGGCTGGTGAGGACCCCCAAATATTTACCTAGCTCTTATCTGCAGGGAGGATTTCAAAAATCCATATCACAACAGGCAAATGCTATGCTCAGGTTTTTAAAAATCTTGTCCTTGTTGAATGGATAAATAGTAAAGTTTTGGCTTGAGGGCCCTTTTGCCATTGCAAAATTAGGTTTCTCTGATCTTTTTACTTAAGTGAGCTACCTCCAGATGTACTCAGTGGGTTTTTGATAACTATTTTGAATTGTAGCCTACCATAGCCTCAATAATTTGTAACACTTATTCACCAATACCAAGTCTCTGAAGTCTCATATACAAAGGCTTGCTTTTGAGTGGCATAAGAGGCAAGTATAAACAGGAAGATAAGTAAATCATTGATGAAAAACAGATCCTGATACTGAAATAAATTGAAGTCTAGTTTTTAATGATAATTACATCTTTAAGAAAGAAGATGATTGTCGGATTTGTACAATCTCAATTAAAAAAAACATACAATCTACACATTCTGGTCAACTTCCAAAGGAAGGGGAAGTTAAAGTAAACCTTCCAGTATTATTGTACCACTCTGCCAGTGGCATTTAGTTCTTTAAGTGGAAAAACTGTTTTCTCACACGTACTGTTGCTTTTTTGTAGTAGCTGCCTTGCCAGCAAAGTCTTTTGCCTTCTCAGTGACTGCCTTGGCAGTCTCCTTGGCCGTTTCCACTAGTGTTTTAGATGGTGCTTCACCTGAAAAATCAATAAGCCAAAAGCCCAGGACTAAGTAAATATATCCACTGTAACCTAGTTTTTTCTGTAAAATTCGAGTTTGTTCAAATTTTGGAATATATTGTATAAAATTTTAATAGTCATTACCTATGAGACATGATTTTATATTTTTAGTACAGGTAGTCCTCAATTTACAATCATTTGCCCAGTGACCAAAGTTACACTTGGGAAAAAAGTGACTTATGACAGTTTTTCACACTTTATGATCTTGCAGATCCCCACGATCAAGTAATCAAATACTTAGCAACTGGCTTGTATTTATGACAGTTGTTATATCCTGGGTTCATGTGATCATTTTTGGTGACCTTCTGACAAACAGTGGGGAAACAGGCACACTTAACAACTGTGCTAATAATTTAAAAGCCACAATGATTTGCTTAATAACCGGCAAAGTAGGTTGTAAAATGGGATATAACTGTCTCACTTAACAACAGAAATTCTGGCTCAATCATGGTTTTCAGTTGAGGACTACCTGTGATACTTAGAACAAGACCCAAGAAAGCAATTACGAATTTTCTTAATCTACATTTTATATACTGCATTTTTGATTGCTTTTCCAGATGTACCCACCTTGCATTTTGCTCAGCACGTACTCAAAACCTTTAGTAGTCTTGGTCACATTGCTCTTGAATCTAGCCAAGCCAAATTCCTAAAACAAGAGAAAAGCCAGTTGAGCAAGAAGCAAAGAGATAAAAATAGCCTCTTCTCTATTTATTAGGAGAGGTTAAACATTGAGCAATCAACTTGGATTTTCAGCTAGATACCAGTAGTCCCAGGTTGTTTATTACAGGCCTCTTCTCTGTCATGCATACACAGATCTGTAGCTCCCTTACCTGGATAGCACGTGAAACGCCAAAGAGACGGGAGGAGACCCAGGCTTCCCGCTTGACTTCTGTCCAGCTATTGTTTTCTGGGTTTTCTCTGTAAACACAGCGCTCCTCCACTACCTGCAAGGGAGACAGCATTCCAAAATAACAATCACTTCCCCAAACCTTCTGAGTCATTTCTATGATGCAGCAGTGGCTGCAAGTAAATTAAAAACATGTTACCATAAGACGTGCATGATTAATGTTCCAGGTGAACGTGGTCATGGTTCGATTCTGTAGGTCCACAATGGAATCTTCTAGGATATAGACATGGCGGCCAGCATTGGGTGGAAAGAAGTGCTCCGCCCAACGTGGCATCCGGTTGGTTTTGGTTAGGAGCCTCCTGGACAGCAGTTTCTGGTCATCAGTCACCTCTCGGTGTAAGATATCTTCTGTTAGGACATGCTTGCTGGGTAAAAAAGACAAAAGAGAATTTAAGATACCACCCTATGTTGTGCATCTATAAATAGCAGCATAACATTCTCTACTTATCTAGTCACACAATTCAGTGGAGTCAAATAATGTTGTTTGTGTCTTAGCGACTCTATTTTCACATCTAGAATCTTTTGTCAAAAGCACCCGTGTCCTGATTGGGAAGGCAAAATGGAGAAGCATTGCATTCAGATTTACTTTTGACAGAATTTACAGTGCTACTAGCACACATTTATTTTATTTCAGAATCCAAGGGGCAAGAGAAGTCCCATGTTTAATTAAGTCGACCCCCTTTTAATTATTTCCGCCAAATATAGATGTTAAAGTAGGGAAAGTAAGTTAAGTAGGACAGTACAGTGACCAGGATTAACCTTATAAGTTAATGAGATCAGGATAAAAGAGGCTTTGCCTACTGGCTTGAGAAGATAAGCAGCTGCTAACTAAACTTACATCAGGATTGTTATTCTAAACTATTGGGGTCTTTCCCTCCTATCTTCTAGCACCAGTTAAACCCAGCCAAATCACCCCAACTCCCCATTATTTCAGCTTTCCCTCGCAGTGGTTAAAAGCTGTAAGATGATGCTGGAAGAAGCAGCCACAAACCAGCTCAATTCAGCAGCCCTTGATCCCACAGCGGCCATTTGGGGGGGGGGGGGGGGAGAGGAAAGCTGAGATTTACAATCCCTCCTTTTTCTCCCCTTCGATTTCAGTAATAATTCTTGATGAACTTTTATGTACACAGATAGCATCTGCACCAGTGACAAATTCCTTGTGGGTCCCATCACACTTGGCCAATAAAGAATTATATTCTATTTTCTATATTCTCTTCTCGCTTCCCTGTATTCCATTCTCTATTCTCTTCTCGCTATTCTCTTTCCTCTTTATTCTCTTCTGTATTCTCTCTTCCTTCTCTTTTCTCTCCCTTCTCTCTCTTCTCTTTTCTCTCCCTTCTCTTTTCTCTCTCTTCTAAGCTGGCCGTGGATTCAGGTTTACCCCCAGGGCGGAATCCCTAGTCGGCGGAGAGCTTTTGCCCCGACCGAGACTGCAGCCGGAGCCACCCCCGTACTTACTCGGGAAGGAATCGCAAAGCGGCTGCGGGTTTTCAAGAGCAAGCAGGACGGAATCGAGACAGAGGTTTTTTCCCCCCAAAGCGGCAGCCCTTTCGCCTCTTGCCCCGAAAAGAAGGAACTTACGGTCCCTTCTCCGCCCACCCGCGCTTTCTGAGCTCCCCCACCCCGGCTGAGCTGCCCCGCAATGGGAGGGGAGACACACACACCCGTCCCTTTCCCGCGCGCTCCCCCCTGACCTGTAAGGGTTCGGGTAGCGCTGCCAAAAGGCTGTGAAGACTTGGTCCCAAGGCCCTTTCAGGACGCTCAGGGTCAGGAAGTACTTCCCCATCGGCGCCGCGGTCACCGACCCTGCAGGAGGAGACGGGAGGGACCCAGAGGAAGGGAGCTCTGGCGGAGACCGGGGGCGGCGTCACCCGGCTCGGCTCGCTCCGACGCCGGCCTCACGCGCTCCCGCCGTCCCGTCGCCGCAAAGCAGGCAGGGCTAAAGATGGCGGCGGGAGGAGCAGCGGCCGCACGCACGCCGCAGCGGCCATGCAGAGACCAGGAGCGGCCGTAACGACTTCCGCGGGGTGACGACGGCGGCCGCGCTGCTTCTTCCGCCTCCTCCTCCCCTCCTGCTTGTAGGCCCAGGCCCCGCCTCCCTCCGAGCGCGCTTCCGTTCCCGCAGGGAAGCCCCGCCCCTTTCCCCGGGGATGTCCTGGGAAGCTGCTCGGCCGGAACGGCTGCTTGCCTTTGCCTCGTCCTCCTCCGCCAGGGGTGGCCGGCCGGTCCCGGCGACATGAGGCCGGGGTGAGTACCGTGTACGGCCTCTCTCTCTCTCTCAATACCTGCCGGACGTCGTTCGGCGCTGCTACCCCGGGCTTGGTCCTCCTTGGGGACAAGCGGTCCCTTCCATGGCGCGTTCCCGTGTCATGCTAAACACACCAGGCAACGGGAATCCAAGTAAAGGGCTTTTTTATTTTCGCGCCGGGGCTTCTGCAGAGGTCGAGTCCTGCCTCTCGGGCTGCTAACCCAGTGGGACAATTCGCCTTCTGACTGTTGTGCGTGTTTTTCATCATTGGAGGCTTTTGAGAAGAGACAGATTAGTCAGTTGTCTTGGAATAGTGGAGTCTCCTGCTTGGGGATGAGGGTTGGTGGTTGGACTAGATGACCTCCAAGGGTCCTTTCCAGCTGTGTTCTGAGTCTGATGTTAGCTACTGATATCTTAGGCCAGGGGTAGGCAAAGTTGGCTCTTCTATGACTTGTGGACTTCAACTCCCAGAATTCCTGAGTCAATCATGCTAGCTGAGGAATTCTGGGAGTTGAAGTCCACCTCTCATAGAAGAGCCAACTTTGCCTACCCATGTCTTAAGGCAAAGTCTCTGAACTGAAAGCATTAAAAAGCTGGTGCTTCTGGCCTGGTGACTTTGCCTTCTCATGGGTAGGAGTATTTATAGCATGCTGTCTGTGAGAAAAGGGGTGTTGGGTCTCCTTATCCACGGCACCATCACATTTATTTAAATTATTTAGTTAGCTAGCTAGTTAGTTAGTCAGTCAGTCAAAACTTGTATAGGATAGTAGTAGTTTGCATAAATACAGTATGACATTTTGTTGCATGAATATAATGTGTTTATCCATTCAATGACAATAAAGTATTTATTTATTTATTTATTTACATGTATTTCTTTTTAATTTTATTTACATAAGTAAAAAGTAACAATAAAAGAGGACAGTAGGTCAGGGACAGTAGGCACGATGGTGCGCTTATACCTCTTACAGACCTCTTAGAAATGGGGAGAAGCCGACTGTAGACTGTCTAAAGTTAAAGTTTTTGGGGTAGAAACCACAGAGTCAGGCAGTGCATTCCAGGCATTGATTCAATCTTTTGCTGAAGTCGTATTTTCTGCAGTCAAGTTTGGAGCAGTTTAAATTGAGTTTATTATTGGTTTACATAGTTTAAATGCTCGTGTATTGCTGCGGTTGAAGGGGAAGTAGTCATTAACAGGAAGTGCTCTCGGTGGCCAAATACAGAAAGAGAACAGAAGAGAAGGATGCCAAATACATTTTCTATTGTGATGAATCACTGCACTTCCTCCTCTCCTTGCTTCAGGTGAACTTGCCTAACTGAGCTGCACCTCTTCTGCTGCTCCACCTGAGTTGGGGGAGCTTAGGATCCCTCTGAAAGGCAACATTCGGCTGCGAGGGCAGGAGAATGAGCGGGCAACGTGTGGACGCCAAAGTTGTGATGCTGGGCAAAGAATACGTAGGCAAGACCAGCTTGGTGGAGCGATATGTTCACAACCGCTTCCTAGTGGGACCTTATCAAAACGTGAGTTTTGTGGGGGGTTTTGTGCTGCTTAAAGTTTTTCCATTCAATTGGACTGAGTCCTTCACAATTCCAGCCATTTCTTTCCCAAACTTTTGCTAAGTTCGGACTTTTAGGCTTGATTGTATTTTAATGTTATAAGCAACTCTTAATCAATATTGCTCATTTGTACCCTATAACAATCATTAAGTATTGTGCCTTATGATTCTTGATAAATGTATCTTTTCTTTTATGTACTTTGAGAGCATATGCACCAGTGAAAATTTCTTGTGTGTTCAGTCATTCTCGACCAATAAAGAATTTTATTGTATTCTATTCTGTTCCATTCTATATTAGCTGATCTTTTCAGCTATACAGAGTTGATCTTGATTGACATTCACATAAGAAATTGCCTGGGAAATCACAGGGCCATTGGCTAGATTGGAAAGTCCTCAAATATCCCGGAGGAAAGCAATAGCAAATCATTTTGCTAAATACTGCCAAGAAACTCCTTTTTGGTTTATATAGTTGAGTTTCCTTGGTGCAGTCACTTAATTGAAGTATTTTATTTTTTAAGATCAGATTAGCCCCTATCTTGCTGAATGTTAAAGAGCACTATAAAACATAGCTATTAAAGAAAGTCGTAAGAAAGGAGATCTGGTACAGGATGAAAGCCCCACTCTAGATTGGGCCTGGATGTTAAGGTTCCTGATGATTTTTTAAAATATTCTTCTGTTGCTATTCTATTGTAGAACTACTATTGCAGTTATATTGGATTGAGAAGTAGGAAATGAATAAATAGATAAATGACAATCCTGTGGCTCTAGTCATCAGGGTTTGTACTTGAGAAGATTTTTAGGTTATTGTGAAATGGGGAGCATTTAAAAAAGTGAAGTGAAACTGTTTCAAAAAGGAGCCATTTTAACTGGGGCAGAGAAGTCTTCTTTAGTTGAAGGAAGCTATGCAGATGTTTTCTGAGAAGTTACTGATTCTCATATATAGTGTATTATCTGCCAGCATGTGTTTCACTCAGTAATGCACACTAAGAAGAGAAAATGTTAAAACAGTTGCTTTTCCTGTTTACAAATCATTTATCCCACAGTTGCTTGAATATGATACATTTGCCTCTAAAAGAAGTCTTTCACCAGTTGTGACTAGTTTGTTAAGGTGGACTTCCTCAAAGTTACTAATGACACATTTTCAATGATATGGAGGTAGCTTCTCCCCCAATTCCCCCATCAATATGATTGCACTTGTCAACAGGGTCTTTGCAAGGTCCCACAATCAAGGGAGTGCAATTACAACATTTTTGCTGGCTTCTGGTATTTACTTCTAGTTTCCAGGGTTGGGGAGTCCATTGGGTGAAATAAATTTGCTTAACAGCCACTATAAAAAAAAAATATATTTTTAAATGGATCTATTCACATGATAATTTAAGATAGGATTGCAGCAATTTACAGCTGTAATTCTGGGTCGATTATGGCTTGTATTTTGACTATGTGTATAGCTGCTTTCCAAAACTGACGGGGATACTCTAGCTGTGTTCACATCTACTTTTGTTATTTTAGACAATAGGTGCTGCATTCGTGGCTAAAGTAATGCCAGTGGGAGGCCGCACAGTAACCTTGGGTATCTGGGTAAGTCATGGTTGAAATAATAGGTATGTGGGCTATCTGCAGTAAACAATAAAAACAAGAACGCTTGTGGAACTTACGTCACACAAGGTGATGAAGGACATTTTGTATAAAGAGAAAGTTTCTTACTTTTACTTCACAATGCTGCCCAGTTGATATGTTTAATCAATGTTTGCATTGCATTATGCATAGGACTCTGTAAAGTAGAACCATACTTTCCCACTAAGTGGAAATTTGACTCTTCTCCATTACCTTTCTCTAGGATACAGCTGGCTCAGAGAGGTATGAAGCTATGAGCCGAATATACTATCGTGGAGCGAAAGCTGCCATTGTATGTTATGGTAAGCATTCATTTGCATAAAGCCGCCATTTATGTTATGGTAAGCATTTATTTGGATGTTGGCAGATTTCTACAGCCAAGCTGACCATCTTAGTTTGAACATCGTGAGAAACTGCAATTAGAAGATGCCAAGTTGGAAAAGGCAATATTTTTTGTACTGTTCAGACACCAATTGCTCCCCCATCTCATGTTGCCATTTGAAGAAAGTCATTTCACTGTGAAATACCTTGTAATTCAATCCAGGTAAAATCTGTTGCTACAATGGAAGGAAGAACTACATCTATAATGCAGGTGGATTTGAGGGCAATGCTATAGAAATTATTCTTCTGTTCAATTACCCAGCAATCCTAGTTGAGTTGCTTGACAGCAAATATTATATACTTAAATCTAATACAGCATTGTGAGACTATTCTGGTCAGAAAATGTTATCAGTGGGGAAAATCTGAATTTCTTTTTCTAATCTAGTGATTTCATATACAGTAGTGCTTAAAGGTTGGTGACATGTTTTGAATATTCAATATTTCTGCATAAGCAGGAGCTAAAATATTCTCTATTGTCCACAAAGGTCCTAAAAATAGATAAAGAGAACCCAATTAAATAAGTTATATAGGTACTCTTTAGTTGATGAATGTTTTGTTCAGCAACCAAACTTATGGCACTGAAAAATTTACGACTGGTCTTCAAACATGGCCATTGCAGTGTCTTTGCAGCATCCTCACCATCATGCAATTAACACTTGGAAACTTCACAACTGGAGGGTATTTAGGACCATCACATTGTCCTTGTCACGGCCCCATTGGATCCCAGTTTGGAGGAGGAGGAATTGGAACTAGGATCATCTGACGGGGAGAGCACAGCTCCCCTGGAATGTTTGGAGAGGTCAGGAGCTGAGGACGATGATGTCTTAGGCCCTTCAGACATTGGGGGAGATGGTTGACCAGAGGGAGAGCTGCCTGCTCTCACAGACACATGGGGGAGATCACCTGCAGACAGGTTGCGATGCTGTTGAGAAGCAGCAGATCCCCTCTGATGAGGAACAGCAGCCTCCCTCACTGGATCCAAGGGCACAGAAAGGATCCAAGGGCACAGAAAATAGAGCGGAGGCAAGCTCAAAGGGAGAGGCTGAGAGGCTGCTTGGAAGAAGGACTTCCTGCCCCTCCTCACAAGGAACACCAGGATTGGGTTGACTTAAACAGAGGCCAGGGGGGAGGGGGGAAGATCATCTGTGTTGGGAACAATTGTTTTGCTTTGGCCTGCATTTCCCTGGCCTTGGAAAAACTCTGCCTTGTATTGTATTTCTGCCTGTGGAATTCAGCCCTTGTTTGTGGACTCTGACCTTGCCCTATGGACCTGGAATCTTGTGTACGACTTATGAACCTTGCTTTGTGGACTTCCACTTTATTTTTGGACTTCCTCTCTGCTTTTGCTATTTGGCTCGTGATTATTGGCTTTGTTTGTGGAATTGTGGGTGGCTGCCTTCAGGAAGTTTGGGATGGAGCTTTACCGGTCATTTCAGGGTCACTTCAGATCGTGCAGAATGCAGCTGCGAGAGCAATCATGGGCTTTCCTAAATATGCCCATGTTAGACCAACACTCTGCAGTCTGCATTGGTTGCCCATCAATTTCCGGTCACAATTCAAAGTGTTGGTTATGACCTATAAAGCCCTTCATCGCATCGGACTAGAATATCTCCGGGACCGCTTTCTGCCTCACGAATCCCAGCGACCGGTTAGGACCCACAGAGTTGGCCTTCTCTGGGTCCCGTCGACTAAACCAGTGTTTTTCAACCAGTGTGCCGCGGCACACTAGTGTGCCGCGAGACATGGTCAGGTTTGCCGCAAAGCGCAGCTTCCGAGATCGGAAGCTGAGCTTTATTCTTCCCGCCCCCCTTTTCGCGTCTTTGGGGCCCAGCGGGAGAGCACTGGCAGCAGCGGCATCAAATAGTAGCCGAGGTGGCGGCTGCAAGCGGGAGCTCCAGGTCAGTGGCACTAGCAGCGCCCCTCCCAGCTGGAGATTCCCTGGCGGTACCAGGTAGTAGCCGGCAATGTAGCACCCTTTTCCAGGGCTGCGCAAGGAGCCAGGCATTGGAGTTTGGGGTGGGGAGCAACGAAAGTGTGGAGGCCGGTGCTGTGGCCGCCCCCACCTCCCAGTGCCTCCGGCCCCCTCGCGCCCCTGGCTTCTCGCCACTGACGCCCGTCCGCCCGCCCAATCCACCCCTTTCTGCAGCTCCTCCCGCAGCAGTGGCTGCAACGGCAGCGAGTGAAAACCTTCTTACAGCGGAGGTCGGCGAAGGTTCTTTGGAATGTTGGGGGCGCGTGCGCGCGCGTTCCCCATCCCCCTGCCAGCCCACCCGGAACATTTAAAATAAGAAAAAGCTTTGCCGGCCTCCACAGAGAAGAAAGGAAGAGAGAGAACAAGAGAGAGAAAGAAAGGAAGAGAGAGAAAGAGAGAGATAGCAAGAGAGACAGAATGAGAGAGAGAGAGAACGAGAAAGAAAGAGACAGCAAGAGGGGGAAGGAGGGAGAGACAAAGAGAGCAAAAGAGAGGAAGGAAGGAAGGAAGAAAGAAAGAGATAGCAAGAGACAGAATGAGAGAGAGAAGAAAGAAAGAAAGACAGCAAAAGGGGGAAGGAGGGAGAGAAAAAGAGCAAACGAGAGATGAAGGAAGGAAGAGAGAAAGAAAGAGATAGCAAGAGAGACAAAATGAGAGAGAGAAAGAGAAAGAAAGAAGAAAGAGAGACAGCAAGAGGAGGGAAAGAGGGAGAGAGAAAGAGAGCAAAAGAGACAGGAAGGAAGGGAGAAAGAAAGAGGGATGCAGAGAGAGAGAAATAGGGAGAGAGAGAAAGAGGGAGAGAGAAATAGAGCGAAAGGGAGGAAGAGAGATTTTTTTGTCCAAACCTTTTTGCCCCCCCCCCCCCCCCCACCGCTCAATGTTGCCCAGGATTTTGAAAATGTAAATAATGTGCCACGGCTCAAAAAGGGTTGGGAAACACTGGACTAAACAATGTCATTTGGCGGGACCCAGGAGAAGAGCCTCCTCTGTGGCGGCCCTGACCCTCTGGAACCAGTTCCCCCCGGAGATCAGAACTGCCTCCACCCTCCTTGCCTTTCGTAAAGTTCTTAAGACCCATCTCTGCCGTCAGGCATGGGGGAACTGAGACATCTCCCCCAGGCCTATACAGTTTATACATGGTATGTTTGTGTGTATGCTTGGTTTTAATAATGGGTTTTTTAGTGTTTTTTAAATTATTAGATTTGTTCTTATATTGTCTTTGTTATTGTTGTGAGCCGCCCCGAGTCTACGGAGAGGGGCGGCATACAAATCTAATAAATAAAATAAATAAATAAAAAATAAAATTTGTTGTGGAATTAGCAGAGCAATAAAGGACTCTATGGAAGCCTGCCTCTGCCTAGGCGACTGACCTGGGTCAGAACAATCCTATGGTCACATGATCCCTATTTGTCAGCTTCATTGCTAGCTTCCAACAAGTCAGTGGGGAGGCTGGTATGAGCCATAAGTTGTGGTCAAATGACATCAGCGACTGCAAAGGATTTGCTTAATGACTGCAGCAGAATGGACATGAGTCTTGAGTCTGGTCACCTGATGTTTCGCTTGGCTGCATTGCTTAGCACCAGAGCTGCTGGTCCCAATTACAATTGTGAAGTTAAAGACTTATCTGTTCTAGCTCATTGGTTTATGAAAGAAAACTATCTAAAGTTACATATTTCTGTATTGTAAAACTATGTGAACCTTGAGGGTTAGCAATTCAGAGAAATTAAGAGTCAGTTGGTTCAATTAATGGGTTGATAATTAGTTGTGAATGTGGAAGGTTCTACCTTATATAAACAACAGAAGTGTGGATATTCACTCTGAAGTCTGATCTTCACAAAACTGGAATGTAGAAAACTGTCACAGTTTGACCAACTTGAAAGACTTGAAAGCTGTTCCTCTACTGCAGGACCGATCAATAATTATTGGAAATCTTTAGTTAGCAGTTACTGCTGCTCGAGGAGAGTTCAGTAGTTACAAAAAACAAAGGTTGACTTATTTTTTGTCACATACAAATATGTTCCTTTAAATCAGTTTTCCTCAATAAATAAATAAATGAATAAATATAATTTTCCAATTTAATTGGGTTTTTCTATATAGTAATGACTTGCGTGGAAAACTTACCACATATTTTTGCAGAAATACCGCATATTCAAAGAGAACCACACGTTTTTTAAGCACTACTGTATACCGAATTGGAATTGTACTTTTTGGTACTCAGATTCTATTATGATTTAATGAATTGGGTCTCTTTGGGAGACTGAGATTGAGTGACAGGAAACTGATAACCTTGCTTAACATGCACAGAAAGTAGTTGGCTATGCTGTTGGGCAACATTGACAACAAATGGCTATGGTGTCAGGGTTTATTAAGTGCCCACGAAGAAGATACTTGTACTTTCTCAACTGAATTGCTACTTCTAGTTTCTTGACATAGTTTACTTATGCAGGGATGAATGGAATTGCTTTATTTAATTCCAGGAATGGGATCCAGTCACTTGACACTTCCTCTTTCCACAGATCTTACTGACAGAAGCAGTTTCCAGAGAGCAAAATTCTGGGTGAATGAACTACAGAACTTTGAGGAAGTACGTTCATCTCTATTTGTAGCCAGAGATTAAAATGGGGTACCTGAAGTCTTCCAGGATATATATATATATATGTCATACAAGTATAGAATTATAGCTTGTATTAACAACAAAGTATAAAGAGGTGATAAAAAGGATAATAGGACAGAAGGACAGGGATGGTAGGCACAATAGTGTTCTTATGCACACCCCTTACAGACCTCTTAGAAAAGGGGAGAGGTCAACAGTAGATAATTTAAGGTTGAAGATTTTGGGGTTGGGGAAGAAACAACAGAGTCAGGTAGTGAGTTCCAGGCATTGATCATGTTTTGATCATATTTTCTGCAGTCAAGTTTGGAGCGATTTACATTTAGTTTGTATCTATTATGTGCTCTTGTGTTATTATTGAAGGTGAAGTAGTCACTATCAGAAAGGATGTTATGGTGTATGATCTTATGAACAACAGTTAAATCAGTTTGGAGGTGAGATAGTTGTAGATTGTCTAGCCATAGTATTTGATGTCTGGAGGAGTACGGTAGTTTGTTTTGAGAGGAGGAGTGAAGGACTCTTCTTGTGAAGTATTTCTGGACTCTCAATTGTGTCAATGTCAGTTATGCAATGTGGATTCCATATAGGCGAGCTGTATTGGAGTATTGGTCTGACTAATGTTTTGTAAGCTCTGGTTAGTAGATCAGTGTTTCTGGAGAAGAAGCTATGTAAGATTAGGTTTGTAACTCTTAGTGGTTTTTTTGGCAATGTTGTTACAGTGAGCTCTGGCACTTAGGTCATTGGATATGAGAACTCCAAGGTATATGTTAGCATGAGGATTAGCTATGAGTTCGTTACTTCCAAGTATGTACAGTGGAACCTCGACATACGAGCAGCTCTACTTACGAGCTACTCGAGATAAGAGCTGGGAGGGGAGCGACATTTTTGTTCGCCTCCCGAGCTCACATTCGGGATACGAGTGCCAAGGAGCTGTCTCCTGAAGCCGAACGCTAACTTCCGCGTTCGGCTTCAGGAGACACCTGCGAAGCGGCGCGCGTGTTTTAAAACGTCGCAGCCGGCCTGGGGGGCTCGGGGGCAAGCCCCCGAGCCCCCCAGGCTGGCTGCGACGTTTCAAAACACCCCCGCCGCTTCGCAGCTGTCTCCTGAAGCCGAACGCTAACTTCCGCGTTCGGCGGCAGCGGTTTTTGTTGTTGTTGTATTTAGTATTCTGATTCTTTTTACCAATGTGTAAGACAGAGCATTTGTTGGTTGATACTTGAAGTTGCCAGTTGTTAGACCATTCAGCTAAATGATCAAGGTCCTTTTGGAGGGTAGCAGCATTGTCGGTAGTATTAAATAGTTTAACATCAACAGCAAAGAGAACACAGTTGCTTGTAATGTGGTCACAAAGATCATTTATGTAGAGTATGAAGAGTTGGTCCTAAGACACTAACTTGAGGGATTCCACTATTGACAGGAGCAGGATTAGATATGGCACTTCCTATTTTGACCACTTGTTGTCTGTTATGCAAGAATGCTGTTAACCAATCTTGTAGTGGTCCAGAGATGCCATATGATTTTAGTTTATGAAGCAGTTTGTCGTGAACTCCAGAATCGAAGGCTTTACAAAAGTCAATGTAGATTGCATCTATTGATTTACCCTAATCAATTTGAGTAGTCCATATGTTTTTGCAGTATAATAGTTGTAAATTAAAGGATAGCTTTTTTCTGAAGCCAAATTGTTTGTTGGAAAGTAGGTTATTACTTTCAAGATGGAGTGTAATGGATTGGTTAATGATTGACTCAATCATCAAGAAAAAATCTGGGATTATGTTTATGGAGTCCTATCAGTGGTGCCATTTTATAATATATGGATTATGGTTGTTTGGATGGTTCAGTTGTAGAGTTCTTTTGGAATTGGATAGCATATAAAAATACTGCTACTAGGTTTTAAAGGGAATAAATTCCCTCACACCCATAGGAGATGCTTATAGTTGGCACTGATGTTGGCAGTTGAGACACTGGAAGTATAATTTGAGAAGCTTGCTTGGTCATTATTGAATTTATCTCTCAGCGTTTGTTAAATTCAAAACTGCTTTTGGGGACCTTCTGAAATGTTCCTTGTCAAAATACTAAACAGAATGAAGATTAATTAGCTTTCATAGTATGAATACGAACTCTGTGTAGCAGGAGTTTCAAAACTTGATTTCATTAAGGGACACATAGGGAAGGGAAAGTATAGAGCGTGGTTGGGGAGACATGGCTGGGGTCGGGGTGGTTAGGGACATGACATGGGACCACACTCCCGCACACATGGTTTTATACACGCTTAAAAATAGAGAGGTGTATGTTTCTGTGATTTTACTTTTTAAACACATACAGTAATACCTAGTCTTACGAACTTAATTGGTTCCAAAAGGTGGTTCGTAAGGCGAAAAGTTCGTAAGACGAAACAATGTTTCCCATAGGAAACAATGTAAAAGCGATTAATGCGTGCAAGGAGGGGGGAAAATCGCAAAATGGCGCTCCACTGGGCGGCGGCGCCCAGCTGTCACCTTTTAAAACAGCCGGGGGGCTTCTCGGCGTTTTCCTGAATGCCGAACCCGGAAGTTCAGCAAAAGTTTGGGTTTGGATTCCGGAGGCCACTGAGAAGCATCCGGCTGTTTCAGAAGGTGACAGCCGGGCGACGGTGCTTCTCGGTGGCCTCCCGAACCCGAAAAGTGCCATTTTGTGATCTGCGGTGGGTTCGTAAGCCGGAAAAAGTTCGTAACAAGAGGCAAAAAATTTCTGAACCCCGGGTTCGTATCTCGAGATGTTTGTATCACAAGGGGTTCGTCTCACGAGTTACCACTGTACTTGGTTTACTTAATCACTCTATGAGAGAGAGAGGCCAGTTCAAGAAACTGACTCCATAGAAAGACTAGAACTACAAAGTATTGATATAGGCCATAGTAATAGAATCCTGCAAGCCTGAAAGATAAAATATTTTACCTTTCCTCCCTTTTATAGTCTTCCGAGTCAAGACAGCCTCCTGCATCACTCTGGCAGCCAAAACGGGCTGCCTTGAGTCTTCGGAGAAGGGCGGCATACAAATCTAATAAATAATATAATAATAATAATTTTGGGGGCCCAATTTGGCTGCCAGAGTGCTGCAGGAGGCCATCCAGGCCCTAAACAGGGACAGGGAGGCTGCTCACAGCCCCGCCATGAACCGTTTTGACTGCCAGAGTTCTGCAGGAGGCCGTTCGGCCCCACACACATGCCATTTTCAGTAGCGGAGGCTCTGCAGGCCAGGCCTTTGCTATTTCCAGGCTGGCCCCACAGGCCAGATCAAAGCACCCCGTGGGCTGGATTTGACTCGCAGGCCTGAGTTTGCCACCCCTGCTCTTTAGTGATTCCTGTGAAGAGCAAAGTGTCAGTGTACACCACATATATTGAAAGCGCTTGCCTCGTTTTCTTTGTAGAACTGCAGGATCTATTTGTGTGGCACCAAAAGTGACTTGCTGGAAGAGGACAAGAGAAGACGAGAAATTGACTTCCATGATGTACAGGACTATGCAGACGGTGTGTTTTTGTTTTATTCGGTTATACATCAGGGTCCTTCTTGTCCCTGTAAGTCATTCACAGGAGGTTTAAATGTTCCATTGACTATGCCCTTGGTCATAACTGCTCATGAAAGGGACACTGCTTACAATTGCTCAGTTTTGAGAGGAGAGCAAAACAGTTCTACTGCGGTTTTAAGATTTGCAAAATTATGTGAGTCAGGTGTTGCCCCTTCCGGGAAAAAATAATTTGCATCCACCTTTTTGGAGCAATGTCATTGGCTGGAATATTCATGTTTGTTGGAAAGGGGTGGGGTGGGAAAATGATCCGATTCCAGAATGGCTGGAATTTGTATAGATTGCTCCTGCTCTAGATCTAGTGCAGAGGTTGAGGGTTGTAATAATTGATATATTATCGGTTACTAACACTTGAATGCTTTAGTGCTAAGGTAAACATTTATCCTTGCCTTGTGACACATCATTCCAGAGATCAAAGCTGAGCTGTTTGAAACCTCAAGCAAGACTGGACAGAATGTAGGTGGGTATCTTGTCTGTGTGCATTGCATGCATTATGCTAAACATATCTGGCCTCCTTGGAATCACCTAATTGCAGAAGACGTAGAATGATTAAACATATGTTCCTTCCCCTATATTTTTTTCTCATAGTGTTGGGAGATAGGATAGTGTGAATGGAGCTATTTTATCTTTTCTTGATGAGAAAAGACAAAACAACTATTTTTACCTTCCCTTCAGCTAGAACTACAATGTAATTCTAGGCAGATCTACTCAAAAACAAGTTGTTCTTAGCTGAATTAGGTATACAAATATACTTTAATTTTATTGGATTTCTAGGCCGGCCTTCTCCAGTGGACTCAGGGCGGGACGTACTAAAAGGGTTACATTTTTGGCTGCCTCAGTTTATCAAAGGGAATTTCATTGCTTGCCGCCCCGAGTCTACGGAGAGGGGCGGCATACAAATCCAATTATTATTATTAAATTATTTTGAGTGTTTGGTTGCTCTGTGTGATTTTAATATATCTATTTTTAAGATGAGCTTTTCCAGAAGGTGGCTGAAGATTATGTGCATTTTACTGCCTTTGACTTAACAGGTGAGTTGTTGAACCAGGTGTTATTCTCAGCATCTACATCCACTTCTAAATCAATTGTTGTATTCCTGAATTAAGACAATATCCAGCATGTTATTCCTTATGAAACTGAGACATGGAGACCTTTAACTGAATTTAGAAGAATATCTCTGAATGTGTCCTGAGAATTATGGAAGGCAGCAGAATCTATGAGCATACTTTCCAAATACAAGCTCCTTTTTTTATCAGTAACAGGGAGGATTGGGAAATATTATTACGGAGGAAAGGTATTAGCTTTTATGCGTTACACACATTTAAGTGAACTGCCAAATTTTTCCATAGAAACTTTAATGGAGCCTTAACTTTAATTTGTTTGAAATCTGTACAACTTGTATAACCTGTATGTTTTACTTTCAGAGGAAAAAGGAGTTGATCTGAATCAAAAGAACACTACCACCTATTTTTACAGCTGTTGTCATCACTGAATTCTTTATTTTGCCAAAAATAACATTTCCCACCAGAGATAGCAATTCATGCTTTTTTTCTGGTGGGTCACATCTTCTACTTGCTAGTTGGAATGCCTTGCCCTTTGGATATGTAGAACATCATTTGTTGGCTGCTATCCAAGGAAACAGAAGAGAAATAGATCAAGGATATGAATATGCTGCAAAATGTGCTGCCTTGTTGAGTGGAAGACTTGATTGCCTTGTGCCCCCTTCCCAGCAGATATTGACTAAATTATTGAACTGTGTCAAGAATCATTTTTCATCACTATGCACAAGAGACCTTATGCTGACTAGGGTTGTTTCTGCTATTTTGAAGATGTTGCCTGATTCTTAAGCTTATTTAAATGGTTTCCAATAAGTTATCTACCTGTAAATAAAAGGCAGTGTGGTCTTGTGTGTTGAGGGATATGGTCAGCTTTCTATTTCTGCTGGAAAATTTTGAGATCATTTGGAGAAGCACTTGGGGATGAGAATTTATCTGCAATTATGGGACGTCCAGAACTGCAGAAAGTTAGGAAAAGAATCTATGTCCTGATTCACACACACAAGTCATACACAGGTTGTCCTCACTTAATAACCACTTGTTCAGTGACCCTGAATGAGTGATACTTACCTCTCCCGGTGCTTAGGATGGTCACAGCATACCTGTGGTCATGATTGCCATTTGTGATTTTTTATCAGTTTCCTTATAACCAAAGTCAATAGGAAAATGTATAGGTAGCAAAGAGTGAGGTTGTGATATTATTTGATGGCAACTGAAAATGCAGGAATTTATATCATAAAGCAGTGATGGTGAACCTTTTTTTGCTCGGGTGCCGAAAGAGTGTGTGTACGCGCTATTGTGCATGTGTGAGTGCCCACAGCCATAATTCAGTGCCTGGGGAGTGCGAAAACAGCTTCCCCGGATGCCCTCTGGAGGCCAGAAATGGCCTGTTTCCCAAGTTCTGGTGGGCCCAGTAGGCTCATGTATCACCCTCCCTAGGCTTCAAAGGCTTCCCTGAAGTTAAAACGCCCTCCCCATCCCCTGGAGGCTCTGGAAGCCAAAAACGCCCTCCCAGAGCCTCTGTGCAAGCCAAAAACCAGCTGTTGGTACATACATGCACGTTGGAGCTGAGCTAGAGCAGCGGCTTGTGTGCCAGCAGATATGGCTCCACGTGCCACCAGTGGCTCCCGTGCCACCAGTGGCTCCCGTGCCATAGGTTCGCCATCACTGTCATAAAGGGTCATGGTTACATAACCTCACACTTTACAACTGATAGAAATGATGGTATCGGTTACTGTTGTTAAATGAAGGGTATCATGGGGCCATGAGGAAACCTTACCTGAAAGCCATCTTAGAGTGATTCTACTGATGACCACTACTTTCCGCCAATCAGTGGCTGTCAGTGTAGCAACAGAAAGAACCCTTCTTTCAAACAGGTTTCTATTGAGATAGCTTAATCACAGTTGGCCAAAGCAATTTAACACAAGGATACATATAAAATAAGGCCCAATACTATGAAAGGACTTTGTTTCTAAATCTTGCACACTGAGTAGAACTGCATAGATAGTACAGTGATGCCTTGTTGTACGAACTTAATTGGTTCCAGGACGAGGTCCGTAAGGTGAAAAGTTTGTAAGACGAAACAATGTTTCCCACAGGAATCAATGGAAAAGCGATTAATGCGTGCAAGCCCAAAATTCACCCCTTTTGCCAGCCGAAGCCCCGTTTTCATGCTGGTGGGATTCCCTTGAGGCTCCCCTCAATGGGAAACCCCACCTCCACGTCTGCGTTTTTGTGATGCTGCAGGGGAATCCCAGCAGGGAAATCCCAGCACCGCAAAAACGGGCGCTTCGCTGGCAACGGAAGTCTGGAGGTGGGGTTTCCCAGCGAGGGAAGCCTCAGCAAAATCGCAGCATTTGCGATATTGCGATTTCCACCTCTGGACTTCGGTTGCCATTTTCGCGCTGGTGGGATTCCCCTGCTGGGATTCCCCTGAAGCATTGCAAAATCCGGAGGTGGGGTTTCCCATGGAAGGGAGCCTCAGGGGAATCCCACCAGAGCGAAAACGGGGCTTTGGCTGGCAACGGAAGTCTGGAGGCAAAAAAAATCTTAAATCCCGGGCTCGTATCTCGAAAACTTCGTATGACGAGGGGTTCGTAAGACGAGGTATCACTGTATTAGAATACTGTAGTTCCAATGCAGTTACAGTCTGGTGTAATAAGGCAGCTAGAGAACGCCAGAAGGTTATAGAGTAAGATCACAGATGTAATCATAAAAGTGCTTTTCCTTTCCTGACAGGGATAGTTCATGTTTTCTTTTATAAACACTAGAAGTAGTAAGGCGTACAGTACATTTACACTTTATTACTTGTTAATTTGTTGCTGCAAAATAGTTTTTCTACCTTTGGACTTTTAAAAATACAGTAATACCTCGTCTTATGAACCTAATTGGTTCGTAAGACGAAACATTGTTTCCCATAGGAAACAATGTAAAATCAATTAATCCGTGCAACGAAAAAAACCCCCGCTGCCCGGCTGTCACCTTTTGAAACAGCCGGGGGGCTTCTCAGCATCCTCCTGAACCCGAACGCCAAACCCAAACGTCCGGGTTCGGCGTTCGGGAGGCCGCCAAGAAGCCCCGCCGCCCAGCTATCGTCTTTTGAAACAGCCGGGGGGCTTCTCGGCGGCCTCCCGAACGCCGAACCCGGAAGTTCGGGTTTGGTGTTCGGGTTCAGGAGGACGCTGAGAAGCCCCCCGGCTATTTCAAAAGGTGACAGCCAGGCGGCGGGGCTTCTCAGCGGCGGCGGATTCATAAGAAGGAAAAAGTTCGTAAGAAGAGGCAAAAAATTTCTGAACCCTGGGTTTGTATCTCGGGTTGTTCGTAAGATGAGGGGTTCGTATCATGAGGTACCACTGTAGGACCAAACCTTTTACTAAGACACTAAAGAGAAAGCCGCATGTTGTTTTGGTCAATGATAGACAGACAGAGGCTCCATCAATTCAGGATGGTGAATAAGCAAATGGGAGTTTTCCTGTATTCTTGCTTAGCTGGAACAAGGTATCCTTTTGGTATGTAGATGCACCTGCCAAGAAGCAGTAGGACAGAGGAGCCATCATTTTTTAGCTGCTATCTTTAAAATGAGCAGACAAATGCAGCTTTTCATTTGGGAAAGTAGAATACACTTTCCATACTTCGCTACCAATAAGCTCACAGGAAACTTATCTAAGTTTCTAGCTATAGTAAGATAGAAGTTAAAATGCCACGTTGAGGATCCAGTAAAAATCACATTTTAATTTGGCAGCACACTTTCCCCAGTTTTTAATAATTTAGTCGGGACAGTTTTAATAAGTCACCAGAAATAAGCATGACTCCACTTTGTCCGAATGGCAGACAGACACCACTGTGCTGTCTTGGAAGCTAAGCGCTGTTTGGATAGGGAAACTGCTGTAAAAGTAGCTTTCCTTTAAAGTAGATTTTAATGCTCTGACAGACCTTAATGAGACAATGCACACAGATAAGAGTAAAGTTAAACTTTACAGTAATTACGTTCTTTTATATACAAAGAATTACAGTACATATTTTGGGAACGCCTGGGTAGGGCAACCTTCCCCCCCTCCCCCAATTATAAATTTCACATACAGTCAACTAGGTATGGGAAGCAAAATGAAATTAATAATCCAAAGACACTTTCTCTTCTTCCAATGTAGCTATTCCAAAAATTTCTTCTGGCAGCCAGCTCTGTAGAATTGGACAGCTCGGCATAGCCACATTGGGCTGATTTTTTCACTAATACAGGTATATGCTTTGTTGACTCCTTTTCATCATCCATGCAGGTAAAATTAAACACTGGAGCGATATGGCAGCCTATCTTCTGCAAACAGCTCTTAGCCATAATCCCCACTGATGCTCCTTCCACAATCAATAACCAACATGCCTGAGAATGAAACAATGCATATTGCTTGGAGAAATAATTTTTCCCCCTCCATCATATTAGCATACCTAAGTGCCAGTTACTTTATTTGACTCATTTTTGTTTTGGTTTCATAAAGACAACCTATGTTTTTTAAAAAAGCTTCACTCTTATAAATGGCCAAAATTATGAACAATAGTTCTGCAGCTGTTTTAAGAACTGCAATCCCCAAACTTACAGTATGACATAAATTTGTTAGTCTCTAAAATGCTGCAAGGAATTTGCTGCAACAGATAAACACAAGATCCTCTTTCCCCATCCTGCCCCCAAATCAATTTTACTTTTCTTTTGAGCCCTCAAATGTAAATAAGGTTCTCTATAAATACTTTTGACCACATGCCAGGATAGACTCTTAAGTTTTGACAAAAGTATCCCTCTTCAGATAATGACAGACCTAGACCTAGCAAATGTAAAACCGTCCTATCATAAAGTACATTATCCAAAAATGACCACTGGAATATCCTTCTGCCTCAAGGGGTTTTCAAGTTTATATCCAAAAGGGCATGCTCTGTAATCTGGCTTAACTGGTGATGAACAGAATGCAGAGCGTCAGGGATTTATTCTAGTCAAGAGTGCAGGATGAATTTGAGCTGCACTTTCTATAACTTTTCAAGGTGTTGCTCGGCAGAAGCACAAAGCATACAACGACCCAGAGACCAAAAGGACTAGTGCATTCAAGTGGCTGTCACATACAAATTGATCCCTACCATCTTGAATGTACTAACAATTGCAAATCTAGAAGAGACAGAAATGTGCCAATTATTTAGTGTAATTTTCTGTCAATATTTTAAATACACTAATACATCTTGACCTTGGATGTGAATGTTATCTCAATTCCTGTAATGCAATGTTCTTAAATGGCCCTCGTAAGTATTTTCAACAGCTTTGTACATGCCAAGGAATTCAACCACACTGTAAAATCTCATATATTACAAGGGGTGATAATTTCTTTTTATGTAGCTTGTTAATAATTATGTGTATTTGGAGGAAAGATCTTTTTTAAAATTGAACATAAGCATATGAATGCTGCAGAATATTACATATAATTCTAAAATCCCATTTTTAATTAAAAATACGCCCACATTTTGAAATTATACATCCTAAATGAAAGGACTTGCAGTCGATTTACCATCTGCAGGAAAATGCAGAAAACTGATACAAAGTAGCATGAAATATGGAATGATTAGCAGCACATTACTGAATCGTACTGGCCAGAATTCTCCATATACTTCAATATTATCATGATCATGTACAGTTTGCGGAGAGGGGCGGCATATAAATCCAATAAACCTAACCTAACCTAACCTATTGTTTCAACAAGCCCCATTCAAGACTCTGGGTAATAAAATTATGTTTAACTTGTAACTATTACAAGACTGACCAAGGAGTGCCCTCAATTTAGTTTTACACTGTACACTTCCCACAAGTAGCCTATATATTAAAAATAAACGTTTTAACATGAGTTTTTGAACAGATCTAGGCACCTGCAGGCTTTAAGTTTCACTTCCCCCTTTTCAAAAGCTTAGATAAAATGTCTCGAAAAAGGAGGAGCACAATTTGTAACCTGTACAGTTCTATACAGTCACCCAAACTGTATAACGCAGACAGCATGTATGTATGTATGTATTTACATTAAATTCTAGCCCAGATTTTTCTCAATTCCCCAATCTGTTTAATTTTTTGAATGTGCCTTCTTAGCCCATTTTCCAAAGGCAAAATACAATCTCAGATCTCCATCTACCAAAATTGCACAACCCTAGACCAGACTCTTAATTATAAACCATCTCTTTTTATGTCTAAAATAAACATGATAGCAAAGTCAAAGGTTTGCACATAGGTGCATCACTTTGCCCACAATTCCAGCTAAATACCACTACTCAACATTAGAGTAAATATGCCCAAACAACTTTAAATTCAAGACTATTTTAGCCCCTGGAAATTCAACTCTTATCAATCATGTTCTCCAACCCTTATTTGCTTTTTTCTTTTGGAGTGATGGCATTCCCTATTTGACCAATGTTCCTTCTAATGAAGAATGTTCTGCCTCATGTGGTCATCTGGTTATAGAGACTGCAACTCCTTACTTTATGCTAACTGAGACCTGTGTGGTGATTCCGCCTTGTGCTTCATTTTCCTGAAGTTACACCTTGTAGTTTCTTTAATGAACAGCTTAATGAACTGGACATTAACCTCTGGACTTTGAGAGCTCTGTTGGGTTTGATAAATTATTCAAGTTGCTCCAGCTTTACTTTTGCAATGTTTTCTATTTCATTGCTTAGTTCAATTAACAGCTTTGTACTTTAAACAAGTTTAGCTTAAGGAGACTGAAAAGAGGAAAGGCGTAATATTAAATACGTCACTGGGCAATTGTTTTGAGATACCATCTGAAAAGTTTAAATTGGTTCAATCATGAGTTCCTAGCCAAAGATTCAGAATGTGCTGCTACATAAATCCCAGTTCTTACAGTCACCTACATGATTCCTAGGAATCTGAGCAAAAGAATTCAAAATAAAAATTCTGAGTTTTAAAGATTTAAAATAGCCTCCACCAAAAATATTCACAGTTTATTTTTTTTCCCCCATGAAACAAATACCTAGTTAAAACACATGACATTGCAAGAACCAAGTTGGATAAAGCAGTGCAGATATCTCTCTTCTTACAAGTACAGCTGTGAAGGGAGGGCGGGGGCTGGCACAAAGGAAGCCCTAAAAACACACAATCTACATGATAAAAGTCCAGTTCACGGGAAGGCCTAGAGACATGGTGAAATTTAGAGCCTCGTTTTGTTTCCACGTGAGAAATGTTTAAAATGCTGAGCCTCGTGATTGGCTTGACTTGCTTGATTGTTCAAAAAGGTGGGTCTTTTCATTTTAAAAAGTTTTTTTTTTTGTAAAATGCCCTTGGTTTCTTGTATCTGCCTCATTCAGAAGAACTGTCCTGTTTCCTTTTGTGCAGGAGTCACGCAGAAACAAAAGGTGTTTGTATTTCGCCATTTTCAGCAATTAGCAGCGCTCGGCCTGCAGGTGTTCAAGGAAAACCAACTTTAAGCACTAAGGTTCTATTTAGTCATAATGCTTTTTTTTTTTTTTTACAAAGTCATTAGCTGTACTTGGAGAGAATGAAATGAATCAGAGAAGAGGATGAGATGCAATAACCAGGTAGAGAATATTTCGTAGTGCCGAGAGCTGATATTGTCATTGTGGAAAGCCAACATTGAAAAAAAAAAGTAATGGATCTGAACTTGAACTGCCACTGCAACATTGACGATTGCCTACAGGCCCTGATTTCCCCAGAGTTAACTATTCCGAGATGAGAGGATCTAGATTGGGACAGAGTTCCTGTGAACATCTAAAGAGGACCAAATGGGAGCTATTCAAAAGGTTCCCCTTCAAACTGGAGCTTAAAAGTCTGTGAGAGTTCAGATGCCCAGCCAAATAGAATAAGGTGACAATCTAAAAATGGTCAAATAGTTTTGCTGATTTTGTTGGATGTAATGGAAGCCATATACTAGATAGGTGAAGGCCCTGCAGAGTGAATAGTATCGCCATGTACATGGTGAAGTAATAATTTATTTGATTCCCCAGCTACAGTTTAAAGAAACCACCATCAGTACCATCGCAAGCTATATTTCTGTGGTGCAGATAATATATATCTGCCTCTTTAAGTAATACTAAATGCTTCTCCTTAATGGAAAGACAGTATTACCAACCTAGCAACCAGTCGGGACTAAAATGTTGCGTTAACTGGAAAATAAAGAAAAAAGAACGAGAATCTCAGGCAAGTGCTAGAGCTCTTCATGTTCCAGTGTGAGAACTATAAAATTAGCTATCTCTCTTTTTTAAACAACAGGACACTTTAGGACTGCCCCACAAAATTCAAGACAATTTTCTATAGGTGGGGAGTGTAAGCTAGATACTAATCAGAATAGTACTATTCACTTTTCATCTTGAACATTTATTCTCATATAGGTCATCAACTGTTTAGTTTTCTGAATTAGCTTATAATTTAGAAATACACCCATACATAATGCAAACATTATTTTTAAGCAGATTTGCCATGGAAAAGAGTAAAATCAGTTTGTATTTGTCCACACTGACTATCAGTTTGACTAAAAGATGTCTTTGGTGAACAAACTGTAAAAACAAAAGTGAATTCAACACAGCAATGCTGCATTAAAAAGCTATTTAAAAATAAATCACGTACTTATTTTTCTAACCTGCTCGTGTGTTTAGTGGTCAAAATTCTGTTGAAGTGGGAGCTCTAGTGCCATCGTACTAAAGGTCTTAACTCCCAAAGAATCTACCAGATAGTATTTCTGAATATTCCTGCTGTAAGACCTAGGTTCATTGAGGCACAAGTTCTTCTGTTTTGCAGTTCTGCGGTCCTCAACTAACTTCAAGTATTTTTTTAAAAGCACCTGCATTTGACAAAGTCCACCCTGACAGCAGTTAGACTGCAAGGAATGAAAATCAAGGACTAAAAACCTGCTGTATATCCTGGTTTGCCCTCAATATCTAGCTTCGTTCGTTAAATATTTTGGAAATATGACAGGCCAGTATGGAAGTTTGTTAATGATAACAAACTATTTCTTGGGAGCTACATGGGAATAATCTAGGAATCCAAGTCTGTTCCCAGATCCAGACTCAGAAAATTAGTAAACTCGTTAATGGAATTAAATATTTTATCCCCAGTGGATGCCTTTATTTCAGCAGTATCGTCTGCGAAATGAAGGTAAAGCCCACCTACATTCTTGCCTCTTGGTTGGGCATCCTAGAGATTTAGTTAAAATACGTCTGTATAGCTTGAGCAGGGTGTTGCTGGAGGTTAAGAAACTGGGGAAATGAATTAAAAAGAAAACAACGAACAAAAACAATCCTTTCCCATACAATTAAAAAACCAATCAAAACAAAGAGGTGACCCGCCTGGCCTCAAACTGGCTTCACTTGGGTTTAGACTCAGGAGGTTCGTGGCCAGGGGAGTCCTGGTCCAGTCCTAGCACCACATTTTGCTCAGACAAAGGCAAGATGCCCTGCCCCACAGGCGTTTGTTTTTTCCCAGAGAGCCAAGAGGTCTGCTCCAATGTCTGAATGTTTCTGGTCAGCCATGAGGTTTGCCCAGAAGGTAGTGGAGCTTCCCTTCCAGGCCAAGGGGGTGGTTCAAATGCAGACAATCTCTCTGTTGACCAAAATGTCTGCTCCGTGGAGGGTGCAACTATTGCTTCTTGGCCTGGACAGAGACTGTGCTCAGGAGACTGCAGTTTCTCAGCTGTCCAAAAAGATTGCTCCATGGATGGCAGCCCTTTTGCACTAAGCCAAGAGGTCTTTTCATGCATTTGTAAGTTCTCTAGTGGACAGGAGGTTTGCCCTGGGAAGGGTGGACATTTCCCCGTTGGCCGACAAGACTGCTCGCCAGATACAGATGTCCGTTCTTTCGGCTGAGGGTTCTGCTCCACAGTCACAACGCCTTTTTCTTTGGGTTGAGCATTCTGGTCGACTGGCCGCAGTGCTTTCTCTGAAAGCAAAGGCCTGGGGTTTAGTGGGGCAAGGCGCCTGTCTGAGAGCTGAGGCCTCAGCCCCGTGGCGGTAGAAGGCTTGTCAGATGGCACAGGCCGAACGTCCACAGGGGTAGGCAGCCTGCTGGGCGTCTGAGGCGGTGAGCCAGTCGGAGCGACTAGCTTCTCTGACGACTTAGACCTCAGGGCTACTGGGGTGACAGGTCTGGCGGGTGGCTTTGCTTTCCGGGTCAGTGAAGGGGCCCCTGTCCCTGAAGGCTGAGGCAGCTGCTCCACAGAAATGGCCCTGCCCTGCGGCTCAGAGTCAGGTTCTGCAGCTCTGTCCACTACCTGCCCATGGGGCGGTGGGGTGGTGGGGCTCTTATCTAGCAACATGGGCTGGGAAGCACCCACCTGTGATGGGTCTAGATTCCTGGGTGCCTCTAGGGCTGAGCAGTCAGCTGTTGCCTCAGATCCAGGTGGCTTTTCCTCAGTGGCAACAGAGGACTGCTCCTCCTGATCTATGGCGGGGGACAGCTTCTCAGGGGGTTGCCCCTTCCGGGCCCCGGGGGAAGCTACCTTTTCTGAGGCCCGCAGCCTGAGGGCCACCGAGGGTGCTGACTTCTCTGAGGGGTGTAACCTAAGAGCCACTGCCGAAAGCGGCTTGTCTGACGACTGCAGTCTAAGGGCCAGGGCAGAGGATAGTTTGTCTGAAGGCTTGAACCTCAAGGCCAGGGTGGAGGGCAATTTGTCCGAGGGCTTTAAACTCAGGGCCAGGGCGGAGGGCAGTTTGTCTGCCGGTTGAAGCCGCAGTGCCATTGTAGAGGGTGGTTTATCTGAGGGCTGTAGCTTCAGGGCCACCGAGGAAGGCGGCTTCTCTGAGGACTGTCGCCTCAGAGCCATTGAAGAGGAAGGAGGTTTATCTGAGGATTGCAGCCTCAGAGACACCGTCAGAGGAAGCCTCTCTGAGGACTGAGATTTCGGGCCTGTAGCTGCAGGCTGCTGGTCTGATGGCTGAGTGTTTTGGCAGCCATCTGCCGACTCTGTGGAAGGCGCATACTCACGAATCTCTCCTGGCTCTAGAGGGTTAGGTCCACAAGGGTCGTGTTCTGTGCATGACAGGCGCCCGTCCAGTTTGGAGATGAACAGCATGCCTTCCCGGTGCTGCTTGCAGAATGATCGCGGACACATCTCGCAGAAGGAGGCTGAGTCTTTGCTACACACGTCACACTGATGCCAAGGACACTCCCACTTTCCTGCAGCAAGGGGGGAGAAGCACGACCGAAATGAGTGATGGCAGTTTCTGAAAGTCCCTGAAATCAAGACGCAAGGAAAACCCTGACTGCTGAAAGCTGTTCGGGGAAAATTGCTAAATTCAGCTCCAGATGCCAGACGTATTAAATTGTCCACAGAGGATCTAACCCACAAAGGCCAATTCATTATAGACAATGGTTTCATTCCACTGTTGTGTAACTATTATTGTGTATCAACTTCCCTCTGGCTCCAGCTGCAGAAACCTCCAGCTATAGAACAAGAAAAAATATGTATCATCAGAAACAAATGGGGTGGGGCCCTTAGTGTTACCTGGAATTTTAGGCTTTATGTTTAGCTTTTTAATTAAGGTGCTATTAGCATTTTAACATGGCAACCATGCCTCTTTTTGAAGTGTAGTAGATCTTCTTTTTCCTTTAGCCAAAGCCATTTCCTTGGATGCGCAAAACTAGCCTATGCAGAAACTTAAGAGTAGGACTGTACAGTGGTACCTCATCATACGAACTTAATTGGTTCCAGGAGGAGGTTCGTAAGGTGAAAAGTCCGTAAGACGAAACAATGTTTCCCATAGGAATCAATGTAAAAGCAAATAATGCTTGCAAATCCTTCAGGAAAATCCCAAACTTCAGAAGGGAGGCGAACAGGAGCAGCTAAAGGGGGCGGGTGGAAGAAGCAAGGCTAGGCTAAAGGGTGAGTGGGAAGGAAGAAAGGCAAGGGGGGTGCCCCTCCCTTTTCTTTCTTCAAAAGACACAGTTTCAGTGCCTTTGCAAGCACGTTGTTCTCTGCAAAAAATTTCCTCCCCCAAGCTGCCCCTCCCTCCTCCCTTTTCTTTCTTAAAAAGACACCCTTTCAGTTCCTTTGCAAGCACATTGTTCTCTGCAAAATTTTTCCTCCCCTAAGCTGCCCCTCCCTTTTCTTTCTTCAAAAAAGGGGGAAAAAAGAAACCCCTTCATCCCAGCAGCAGCTGCTTGGGTTCGTAAGGTGAAAATAGTTCGGAAGAAGAGGCAAAAAAATCTTAAACACCGGGTTCGTATCTTGAAAAGTTTGTTAGAAGAGGCGTTCGTAAGATGAGGTACCACTGTATTCTGAAATCCTCGAGGGCTGCAAGTGCTAAAGAAACAAACCCAGATAGGAAAGGAGAAGATGCCACGCATATTGTAATTGCATTGATACCCAATCAATGTCTTTTATTGTTTGATTTGTTGTTTTCTGTTGCCTTATAGCAAAGGTATTGTTTAGTTCTGTCCCCGTATCAAGACACACACCTCCTTAATAAAATGCCTTTGCTTATCTGAACTATTTGTGCTTAGTATTGCAAGGAGGGGAGCACGGGGTGGGGAAACACTTTGCAAATGTATATTGTTCCTCTCTCAAATTCAGGGAGGAGACCCATGCCACTAGAGAGCTGGAGTTCCACGGGAACATAATCACACACAGTCACTGCATTCGATTGGAACACATGTGCTTTTCCCCAAAAACAGATTATGCCCTATATGACTAGAGATTGGCTAAAGGAAATTTAAGGAAGGCAGAATTTAACTAGACACATAAAATTTTCCAATTCTCCCACCCCAAGAAAAAAAGTTAGAGGCAGTATAACTTCCTGTGGGTTTCAACTAATTACTATTTAACATCTCATAAGCATGTCTGGTTCCCCTGGGCTTCTTTCCTCAATTCTTTTTATCTTGTCTTGGTTCCTAGTTCACTCTAATGATAAATGCCGCTTCAGGTACCAATTACATTACTTAATACAAACTCTAGGAACCATTTACAAGAAAATCAAAGTAGACAGACAGAAGCTGTAACTGAATCATTTAACAACTTGCATTTAAAAAGCTCGTTAAAGTGGAATGCTTTAATGAAAAAAAGGTAGAGGAGAGATAACTGACTCCAATTCACTCAAGAGATTTTCTTTTTCTTTTAGTACTGCATTTAATGTATGAAGAAAAGAATTTCATTTTCTAACTTTGTCCTAGATTTTGATTCAATAACACATGATGTTTCTACGAGAAGAAAAACACAGAACATCTTAAAAGAAAACTATGTTTATAGGTTTATTTTAAACAACAGAATTTTAGCCAATATGTAGCAGCATGTTCTTTTGTCTTCCCTACATCTACAATTTTCATCTTGGAAATACTTTCTGCAGTAATAAAATATGAGAATACATGACTGACCTGCAGGTCGCCTAGTCAGATTGAGGCAGTCAGCATGGTAGACTTTGGGGCAGCCTGGCCTCTTACAGGAAACCAACTGCCCACCATCTCCACAACTGAAGCATTCATCCTCCCGCTCTTTCGTGACTTCTGTCTGTGATTTGCGCTTCCTGTGCCGCCTCTTACATTTCTTAGATTTCTCTTCTGTAGCAGGTGGCTGATTCTGAAAGCAGAAGTGAGCAATTCTTCATGATATTAAAAAAATCCCTGTTTTCGTATAACTAGTTTTATTTAATTTATTTAAGTAAAGTACAGTGGTACCTCTACTTAATTCATTCCGTGATCAGGTTCTTAAGTAGAAAAGTTCATAAGAAGAAGCAATTTTTCCCATAAGGATCAATGTAAAAGCAAATAATGTGTGCGATTGGAGAAACCATAGGGAGGGTGGAGGGCCTGTTTCCTCCCAGGAGATTCCTAGAGAAGCCCCATGGAGGCTTCTCCCCACCTTTTCCAGCCCTGTTTCCTGCCTAGAGAGGCCCCACAGAGGCTTCTCCCTGCCTTTTCTGGCCCTGTTTCCTCCCAGGAGATTCCTAGAGAGGCCCCATGGAGGCTTCTCCCTGCCTTTTCTGGCCCTTTTTCCTGCCAGGAGATTCCTGGAGAGGCCCCACAAAGGCTTCTCCCTGCCTTTTCTAGTTACAGTTTCGGAGGCTCAAGTTTGTAAATGGAAAATGGTTCTTGAGAACAGGCAAAAAAAATCTTGAACACCCGGTTCTTATCTAGAAAAGTTCATAAATAGAGGCGTTCTTAGGTAGAGGTACCACTGTACATAATGAGATTTCTAATCCTAGGTTATCCATTAGTAGGTATACACCTACAAGAAATACAAGAATTGCTCTTTTTCTTTTTAATTTGCACTCTCGGCTGTTTAAATAATGCAGAATAGACAACAGGGATGCTACTTTTATCAGCAGGAGCAAATTACACAAATAGTAGAGGACCACAGCACTATAAACAATTCCTTCGCTCCCAGTATATGTAAGGTTAATTTAATAGCTGCATCTAAGGAAATGTATCCAAAGATAGACTGTTATACCTTTGGTCGCACTCCAAGGAAGCCACTGCAGTTTGGTGCTCCACACTTGCAAACTGTTTTTCCATTCCCCAAACATTCCAGGTTGTAGTTAAAAGTTAGCTCGGTCCCTGGTAATGAAAGAAATCAGTAAGATCCACCTGGATGATAATATACAGTAGTGTTTCCCAACCTTGGCAACTTGAAGATATCTGGACTTCAACTCCCAGAATTCCCCAGCCAGCGAATATACAGGATTTAGAACAGTATCTAATAAAGAAATGAAAGGTGGAAAGTCAACCAAACAAGAGCGTCTGTGCTACTTTGAGTTGTGCGTCAGTTGCGGCCTCTCCTGAATTAGGAGTCTCTACGCTCAGTCATACAAGCCCCAGTTATGTCAAGTTGGATGACTGCAGTGCTTCTCGGCAAATAATTTTTTTTTATTTTTTTCTCTCCAATCACATTACAGTAAAAATTATAACAACATCCACTTGCTATACAATAAATCAATTTCAGGAAGTTATGTTATACAAGCCAAATACTACCCCAAATGTTTCTAAAGAGAGCTTGTAAGAGCCATACTGACCTGCCTTAATATTTTCAAGGGCAAACAGCCCAACACGAGTATCTCCATTCACTGACCACTTCTGGGTCTCACAATTTGGCTGGCAACAATGATTCATGAATCGAGCATAATTGCCCTTTGGTCCAGCATCAATTATTCGATCCTAAAATCACCAAATGGAATAATATCCTTTTAAAAAATAGCTGTAATCTTTTTAACCTGAGACTAACTTATATGTAGAGCACTTCAAAAAAATACAAAGGTGGACAAATTGAACAGTTCGGAAAGCACAGTGCATACAAACGTATTAAAGGAGCATTTGTTTTTTCAAAGGTTTGACATTCTGCTAAATGCTCCAAATTGTTTTATATAGCCACCTGTCACTCAATGTACAGCAAATAAATTTTTTTAACCCACCTTGTCCAAGGTCAGCATGTAAAAGTTGGTGATATCATGTTCTTGAGCATAGCGGATTCTGGCCCGACACTCTTCTTCATCTATCAATTCTCCCACATATTCATTCACAAACTCACCCTGAAATTCCCAGGAATGGAAGAACAAGTAAGTGCCTGATTACAAAACTAGGAAAACAAAAAGTTCTTCATTAATGTCAATATTCCAAGCTACTTTTTTGAGAAAAGTCTGAGGAGACACCAAACTGTTTCATGTTCTGCTTTTCTCAGGGCTGCTGTTAAACACTTACAAAAACCTGACTATTGAAAGCAACATTTGTTCAATTACTTCCTGACACAATAATTTAGGATCATGTTATTTATGGCACAGTTTAAGAATATTATGAATAGATTCAGCAGTAATTTGATAGAACAACATGGGTATCGGAAACAGTGAGCTGTCGTAGATAATTTGGGTCTTTTAAATCATAATTTGTATGACAAATAATTGACACTGAAAAAAGAAAGAATTGACAAGGAAAGACAATCAATATAAATAATTTTTGGCACACATTGATTTGAGGGATGTAATTTAAGATTCTATTGTTGCATAATCTAATCTCTATTTATGTAGAAAAAGTACCATGAGAAATAAAACTTCTACTATGTCTTTATGATGCCTATAAGAACAACAAAACCGGCTTTTTCTTTGTTTTTATATATGTGACAACTATAATGAAACAGTAAAATAAAAGCAAAAGTACCTTTTTAATGTCTCTCTTAGCTTGCAAACCCCAGCCACGTTGTAAAGTCCGGACAATTTCGACTTCTGGATACTGTCTCTTGGTGAAACACTGGTTTTGGCAGCGTTCTCCAGCTGAGCAAACTGCAGGGTGACATTCGTAGAGCAGCAACCGATTAATACACTCTGAATCTAAGCCGCAGGGGTTTTCATCTGTAGGCTTGCAATTGCAGTGTGGTATTTCAGACAAATCGGCTGTGAAGATCTGCACTTTGCCCACAGACCTGTTTATCTACAAAGACAGAAATAGACAATTCAAAGTGAATCCATTGTCTTAGGAAGTATACATTTTGGAAACACCACCCAATGCTGCAGTACACTGAAGTTCACTGAAGTATAAAATAACTTTTAGCAGCACAAATGATGAGGAAACAATGTTGGAATAGTTACTTTTTTTTTTTTTTACAGCTGCAGAGGATACTTTGTGCTACTTTATTACCAGAAGGAATAGTACATATTTTACTTCCTCTATGTCAGTGTTTCCCAACCTTGGCAACTTGAAGATATTTGGACTTTAACTCCCAGAATTCCTCAGCCAGTGAATGCTGGCTGGGGAATTCTGGGAGTTGAAGTCCAGATGTCTTCAAGTTGCCAAGGTTGGGAAACACTGCTCTATGTGACCATATAATGACTGTCAGGTGGATTGGCCTTCCAATAATATATCTATAAAATTATTCTCTTTGCTGAACTAGGAGTCTCCCTTATACAAATTTATTGCAGATTAGCACCAACTTCAATTCAGTGTAGCTAAAAGCTAATTTGCATACGATGGGATAGGACAAAAAGTTTGGGAATCTGCTCATGTGGTTCATCTGACAGTACAATAGCAAAGACTGCAATAATTTTCTTCCTTGCTTAAATTTATATCCAATATTGACTTTTCGTAGTTGGATATTAAGAAACATAGAAATTTAAATCCAAGCTAAGCAAGAGATATATGTACTAGTTGATAGCAAATCCTGATTAAAACTAAAGCTTAACATACAATTCGGGCTTGCAAAAGTCACATACAATCAACCTCATTAACCACCCAATTACATTTAAGGTATTATCAGATCTGTTATGTTGTGCATTCTGACCTTAATGTGTTTGTATGGTGGAGGCTTCTTATCATTCTTTTTGTCTTCTTGTAGCTGACGCAGTTCTTTCTGTGCCTTTAATTCTTCAAATCGTACAGCAGCTTCCTGTAAAGCTAAGTCGAGAATTGTTTTTTTAATTACATTTGAACAGACACTTTTATATACCTTTTTGGCAATCTGGATCATTTTTCAAGATTTTTGTATGCAGAATCATATGTGAATAAATATGCCAAAGGCCCCCAAAATAAGGAGGATGACATACACTAAGCCAGTGTTTCCCAACCTTGGCAACTTGAAGATATCTGGACTTCAACTCCCAGAATTCCCCAGCCAGCATTTGCTGGCTGGGGAATTCTGGGAGTTGAAGTCCAAATATCTTCAAGTTGTCAAGGTTGGGAAACACTGCCCTAAGCTACGCAAAGCTTCAACTCAAATTCATCTTTCCAGCATCAGCAATGAGAAATGTAGATCAGAGCAGTTTGGGAAATGAAGTATATGCTCTGTCTGAACCAAGGAGGAAGTGAGGCTGAGTGAAGGTGTAACGTTTGCTTTGTACAGTCAGTGGCTAAAGACCCAAATCAATGACAAACCTTAAAGACTTGTCTATAGACACATATCTACACACCAGCGATGGCAAACCTTTTTCTGGTTGCAGAAATGTGTTTGTGTGCGCCCACGATATTACTTGTACACTTGCCCTCACCCACAATGCAATGTGTGCCACACCTGCACATGTGCACATGACTGCCCCTGCACATGTGATGCATGCGTGCTTTCCCACACATGCCCATTTTGGACCTGGAAAGCCTCCTGCACCAAAGTTCGCCAGCGCGAACCGTCTGCCACCGCTTTTCCTCATCCTTCTGCCAGCCTCGTATGCTGTACACAGCGTACAGCATGGCCGTTTGCAATGGCAAATGTTAGTGCCTTAGACTTCTTTCAAGGGAGCATTTTTGGCCAGTGTGCGGCTTACCACAGCCGCTGGGGAAGTGGTAGTGTGATAACTGCTGCCGCCAGGCGTGGAGAGGCGGGGGCAGCATGAACAGCAGGCTGGGATATCCCTCCCTCCATGCCAGAGGCTTTTTTCCCTCCCTCGACGCCAGAGGCAAGCAGTGCACAGACTTCCACCACCTGCACCGCTTGCTTGGAGCTGGTCTGGAAAGAAAATAAACTCAGCCGAATTAGACGGGACCCGCCCCACCCAGGTGCCTCTGAATGGGTCTCCCTACGTAACCTCCTAGCTGAATTACTCCAGTATTCGCCCACTCGAAAGGAGCCTGCCGTCCAATCTCTTCCGAGTGCCCACTCTTTCCTGCAAAAACAAGCTGGGGGCATGAAAAGGGCTTCCACTCTACTTTGTATTTATTAGATTTGTATGCCGCCCCTCTCCGAAGACTCGCACTTGCACTTGGCATCCATGAATTTGTCTAATCCTGCCTTGAAGCTACCAAGGCCGACAGCTGTCACAACCTCTTCTGGAAGTGAATTCCATAAACCAATGACCCTCTGGGTGAAGAAATATTTCCCTTTATGTGACCTCACTTTCTTACCTATGAGCTTTAGGGAGTGCCCCTAGTATTGTGTGATAGAGAAAATATTTTTTCTCTATCCACCTTTTCTATCCCATGCATGATTTTATTCACTTTGATCAAATCACCCCTTAAACGCTGTCTTTCAAGGCTGAAGAGACCAAGGCGTTGCAACCTGGTATCATAAGGGAGGGGCTCCATTTCCTTGATCATTCTTGTTGCCATTTTTGCACCTTTTCCAGTTCCATTATATCCTTCTTGAACTGTACACAGTACTCCAAGTGTGGTCTCACCATCGATTTGTACAGAGGCAACACAACACTTACCGACTTATTTTCGATTTCCTTCCTAATCATGCAAAGCATGGAATTTGCTTTTTTTACTACCACAGGCAGATTCATTAATTGTGATAAATTGCAAATATCAAATTGTCAATGTTTTAATTAACCTTTGCTCCAAGATCCACAAATAATAAATCCATATATCACAATATAAGCCAAGTACTTTTTGATTTCATGATAGTTAAAGACTTTCTTAGATTGGACTGAATTAAAGTAAGTTACCTTTCTTATAAATGCCATCCACGCCCTTTGCCATCTTATCCTTGCTGCTCACATCTCCTTCCATATAAGGAAACACTCGAGCCTGGTGAATCCAAAGGTAATCATTTGATCCGAAAAACAGAACGGGGAATTCACCAATGTCATGTTTCATCTTCTGAATGTTGATAGGAATGGTCCTAGGGTGGCAAATCTCAGCGGGCCACCACCTGATGATAAAGAACACAAGGTAAAGTAATGAAGAGGTGTGTCTACTGCAGCTTCTCTTCCCAGATACGCATCGTCTTTGCTAACTCAGTCACAACAGGACAAGACCAGATGCTTTACATTCGCGGTGTCAAACTCAATTTTATTGAGGGCCACATGAGGGTTGCGTTTGACCTGGGGGGGGCTGGGGTGTGTGTGGCCAGGAAGGGGCATGGGTGTCTATGATGGCCTGAGTGCTCTGCCAGTGAAAACAGGCTCCTGAGTTCAGTTTTTGCTGCGATGGTTGTAGGCTGCCCTCCGGAGCCCTGTTTTTGCTGGCAGGGGGTTGCAGGAGGTTGCCGCAGCAAAAAATGGGACCCAATTTTTGCTGGCAGAGGCACCACGGGCCGATACTTTGCTGTTTCCATGGTGGCTCCATAGGAAAAACTGAGCATTAAGGTAGCTTAATTGTCATGTCGTCTGGCAGGACCCAGGGGAAGAGCCTTCTCTGTGGGGGGCCCGACCCTCTGGAACCAGCTCCCCCCTGAGATTAGGATTGCCCCCACCCTCCCTGCCTTTCGTAAACTCCTTAAGACCCACCTTTGCCGTCAGGCATGGGGGAACTAAAACACCTCCCCCTTGCCCATGTTGTTCTGTTGATTGATTGACTGTGTGCCTGTTTTTTATATATACTGTTTTTATGAGATTATTAATTTAAATTGTAACTGGATGGGTGGGCATTGGATTTGGTATTATGTACTGTACTGTTTTTTTTTTATTATTGTTGTGAGCCGCCCCGAGTTTGCGGAGAGGGGCGGCATATAAATCCAATAAACCTAAACCTAAACCTAACCATTTCAGGTAGTTCTCGACTTACTACCTGAACTGAACCGACAATTTCTATTGTTAAGTGAGAAATTAGTGAAGTTAGTTTTGCGTCACTTTACAGCCTTTCTTCCCTCCATTGTTAAGTGCATCACTGCAGTTGACAAATTAGTAACCTGTTTGTTAAGTGAATCTGGCTTCCCCATTGAGTTTTCTTATCAGAAGCTCGCAAAAGGAAATCACGTAAACACCCCCCCCCCAGACACTGCAACCATCATAAATATGAGTCAGCTGCCAAGTGTTTGAATTTTGATCACATGACAATGGGGATGCTGCCATGGTTCAAGTGTGAAAACTTTTTTCAATGCTGTTGTAACTTTGAACAGTCACTAAAAGCACTGTTGTTAAGCTGAGGACGATGTGAACTATAAAGATGGTGGCAATTTCTTCTTTTAGTGGACAGACTCAAATTATATCTGAGACAGAATCAGTCATTCATTGCTTCTTTCACTCACCTGTAACGCCCCGCTTTCGCCCAGACCACTTCCTTATAGTGTGGCTTCTTGCCAGCCTTGCAGTCATTACAATACCAGCTCCCCTCTGGCATGTCAATGTTCAGACACTCCCGATGGAATGCAGCTGGGCACGACTCACAGCACAAAAGGCTACCACCTACAAGGACAAAAGGTAGGTTACCATAGTCGTCAGAACTAAGTTACTATCAGTAATAGGATTTATGATTAGAAGCAGTGATGGGCTGCCAAAAGTTTTACTGTCACACTGCAGATGTGGCTTGATGGTCATATGACTGGGTAGGAGTGGCTTAAAAATCATGTGACTGTATGGGAGTGGCTTACCGACCAAGATAAGTTTTCAAATAGATTCTTGGACTCTTTTTCAGTTGATTAAGTCACATTATTTGAATAGCCACAAAAAGGACAAATGATAGACAGCATTATTTGTTGAGGAGCACAGTAACATTTTAAGGTTTTGTACTGAACCCACAAGCTACAGTATGATAATAGATTAGGCAAATAGTTCAGTTTTCTTTAATTGCTATAAAAGTTCAGTTCTAGATAATGATTAAAATAAAGCGTTTTTATGGGTAAAAACATACTATTTAATTATTTCCTATTTTAAAAATATTTAAGGATCATATTAATGTACTACAGAAAGAAGGACAATAAAAAAACTATTAAGTATTCAATAAATAGTGCATAAATTTACTACAACAACCCCCCCCCCATGGGGGCAGCAGCCCATTACTGATTAGATGCTTTAAAGCCAATGTAATATGCAGGTATTTAAATGCTACAACAACTATTTGTGTTGAGATGCCATTGCAGGACTGGGATTGTTTTTTAGACTATAGCCAGCATCTTTTATCTAATTGTATAGCACAAATAGTTCATAAGACAATAAAGGAATCAGGGAGGAATCCTCCCTATACTTTTCAGAAAAGATGGAGAGTAAAACTTAACAGATATATAAATGAAGGTTCTGATCAATCAAGCCCTAACTTATTTTAACATCTTGCTTGTATCCTTATGATTTATATTAATATTGACTGTTTCCTGATTGCTTATTTGTACCCCATGACAATATTAAATGTTGTAACTCATGATTGTTGACAAATGTATTTTTTATTTCATATACACTGAGACCATATGCACAAAAACAAATTCCTTGTGTATCCAATCACACTTGGCTAATAAAGAATTCTATTCTATTCTATTAGGTTTAGTTTTATCAGACTTTGCATGGGGATAATATTTAGGATGTTTTTGCTTTATTCTTCTGATACACCCATCAGAAATCTTCAGAGGTGTCCTCCAATACAACAACAAAGAAGTCTTCATTAAAACATAGACAAAGCATCAAATCCAGCAAACAATGCCTTTACCTTCTGAGCAAACAAAACACCAGCTGACGTTTACATGCTCATGGTTTCTACAGCCCCTTCGCGGGGTAAAATGATTGGGGCAGATAATACTGTTGGAAGCAAGAATCACTGTCCCAGCAGCAAGGCAGAAATCATTTGAGTGATATGCAACAGGGCACCGCACACAACGCATCAAGCGACCTAAAGAGAAATATATTAAATTGCACTTCTAAAAATTAATATAGAAACATAGAAACATAGAAGACTGACGGCAGAAAAAGACCTCATGGTCCATCTAGTCTGCCCTTATACTATTTCCTGTATTTTATCTTACAATGGATATATGTTTATCCCAGGCATGTTTAAATTCAGTTACTGTGGATTTACCAACCACGTCTACTGGAAGTTTGTTCCAAGGATCTACTACTCTTTCAGTAAAATAATATTTTCTCATGTTGCTTTCGATCTTTCCTCCAACTAACTTCAGATTGTGTCCCCTTGTTCTTGTGTTCCCTTTCCTATTAAAAACACTTCCCTCCTGAACCTTATTAAACCCTTTAACATATTTAAATTTTTCGATCATGTCCCCCCTTTTCCTTCTGTCCTCCAGACTATACAGATTGAGTTCATGAAGTCTTTCCTGATACGTTTTATGCTTAAGACCTTCCACCATTCTTGTAGCCCGTCTTTGGACCCGTTCAATTTTGTCAATATCTTTTTGTAGGTGAGGTCTCCAGAACTGAACACAGTATTCCAAATGTGGTCTCACCAGCGCTCTATATAAGGGGATCACAATCTCTCTCTTCCTGCTTGTTATACCTCTAGCTATGCAGCCAAGCATCCTACTTGCTTTTCCTACTGCCCGACCACATGGCTCACCCATTTTGAGACAGTCAGAAATCACTACCCCTAAATCCTTCTCTTCTGAAGTTTTTGCTGGGAAATACTAAAATTCAAATTTCAATTATTTAAAAAAAAGTCTATAGAGACTTTAAATTTCTACAAATAAAACCCACATCTTACTCCAAATTTTGGCATCACTGTACTGACTACATAAAGAAGTCCCTGTATGTACCTTTAGATGCAGAGATATTAGCTGGATTAGCAGCGTGGCATGTCATACAGATATGCAGTGAGCAGCGGAAGCCCTTGTTCTGCATGACGGTGGGAGGATATTTCTGTATACATTCTTCATGGTAGTATTTGCCGCACAGAGGAAGTAAACAGCGCTTTGCATTCTCCCCACTATTCTTGCAGACAAAACACGTGTGGACTCCTAAAGGAGAAATCAAGAACAAGAGACGGGGCCATTCAAATACAGAAGCGACAACCTCCAAAATTTATAATTAAGTAGTCATTCGAGAGAGGAGGTCTCAAAAAAGCTCAAACGTATTCCAAATCAGCTGACCACAAGGGCATCTGTTCCCCATAGGAAAACCTCTTGTTTGCAACAAGGTTCAAATACAGTAATACCTCGTCTTACGAACCTAATTGGTTCCGGAAGGAGGTTCGTAAGGCGAAAAGTTCGTAACACGAAACAATGTTTCCCATTGGAAACAATGTAAAAGCGATTAATGCGTGCAAGGGGGGAAAAAAATCCCAAAATGGCTCTCTGCTGGGCGCCGCCGCCCGGCTGTCACCTTTTAAAACAGCCTCCAGGAAGGAAGCTCTGCCCATGGAATTCCCTATTGGGATTCCCCACCTCCTTTCCAGCCCCTAGATCGGCCGAAAACGCCGCTGCCGATCGCAAAAACGGCGCTCTGCCGAGCGGCGCCACCCAGCTGTAACCTTCTGAAACAGCCATGTGCTTCTCGGCGGCCTCCGGAACCCGAACTTCCGGGTTCGGGAGAACGCCGAGAAGCCCCCCGGCTGTTTTAAAAGGTGTCAGCAGGGCGGCGGCGGCCAGCGGAGCACCATTTTGCGATCTGTGGTGGGTTCGTAAGGTGAAAAAAGTTCGTAAGAGGCAAAAAATTTCTGAACCCCGGGTTCGTATCTCGAAATGTTCGTATCATGGGGGGTTCGTATCATGAGGTACCACTGTACTTCCCTAAGTGTATAAGAACCTAAGCAACGCTTTGCTGGATTAAACTTCCTGGACTATCTAGTCCAGCAGTCTGTTCTCACAGCGGCCAGCCAACTTTACCAGGAAGCTCAGTAGCTTCCAGCAGATGTTCTTCAGGGGCAGCCACCTTGCCATCCCATTGTTCCCCATGCTTTCCATTAATTGGTCCAACCCTTTTTCGAAGGCTGCCAGGCAGGACCACTTAACAGCCCATTCTTTCCAGCCACCCAAGTACTGTACCTGTGGAACACTCAGTGCAGATAAACTTGCCCTTCGGCATTTCTGAGAGCCCGAGGCACTGCAGGTGGAAAGCACCACAGCACTGAGCTTCACACAGCAACAATTCACCTGGCTTCTCACAGATCTGCATATAAATGAACAATACGTCACCATAAGATGTATTTATTTTTGTACGTACAATAATAAAACAAAACCACAGGTGGAACGTCATTCGGAAACATTCAGCAATACTTTTTTCTTAAATATTTGTTTGTTTGTTATTAGACTTCTATGCCGCCCTGCTTCTCAGATTCAGGGCGGCTCACACAAGAAAAATACGAAACATCTAGGAATCTAAATCTGCCGTCAGGCATGGGGGAATTGAGACATCTCCCCTGGGCCTATACAATTCATGTATGGTATGTTTCTGTGTATGTCTGCTTTAATAACAGGTTTTTTAAATGTTTTAAATTATTAGATTTGTCTTGAATTGTTCTATTGTTGTTGTGAGCCGCCCTGAGTCTACGGAGAGGGGCAGCAACAAATAAAATAAAATAAAATAAAATAAAATAATAAAATAAAATAAAAAAATAAAATAAATAAAATAAATAAATAAAATAAATAAAATAAATAAAATAAATAAAATAAATAAAATAAATAAATAAAATAAAATAAATAAATAAAATAAATAAATAAAATAAAATAAATAAAATAAATAAAATAAATAAAATAAATAAAATAAAATAAATAAAATAAATAAAATAAATAAAATAAATAAAATAAATAAAATAAATAAATAAAATAAAATAAATAAAATAAATAAAATAAATAAAATAAATAAAATAAATAAATAAAATAAATAAAATAAATAAAATAAATAAATAAAATAAATAAAATAAATAAAATAAATAAAATAAATAAATAAAAACATCCTAAAACCCCAATTTCTTAAAACCAGTCACTCACATTTACCCAATCATACGTATAAATTCATTCATCGGACGGGGCTAAATGTTAAACTTAGTGGTTCCAAGCCTGTCGGCAGAGATAGATCTTTGAAGTCTTGAGGAAGGTGGGGAGGGCGGGGGCTGTACACATTTCTGGAGGGAGTTGATTCCATAGGACCAGGGCCACCACAGAGAAGGCTCTTCCCCTAGGCCCAGATTCTTTTGTAGAAATATAAGCAATTTAGACTATTTCTAAAGTTAAACTTAAGTCCATCCTACAAGGCAAAATTTAGCTCAAGTATCCTCCTTCCCCTGGCAAATGTGTTTACTTGCATTTATTATCTACCATAAGGTCAGTAAGAAAACATTTTACACTATAGTTCCCAAACAGAGAGGTCACTAAGCAAATGAATAAGAAGAGCAGACAGTTATTAGGCAGAGGAATTCAACAGAGAGGAGGAAAGAGGCAGAAAAGAGAGAAGGGAAAAGCTGAAAAACTCTAGAGGCAGGGGATTTGATTGCTGTTTCTGCTACTGGCTGCTTCCTGGGTGTTCCTGTGTTTGCTTGCTTAATGTTTCCTAAGTAATGCTGGGGTGTAGCTGGAATTCTGTTTGCTGCGGGTATAGGTAGGGCATCTTCATAGAACATACAAGGAAGCCAGTTACTAAGAAACCAACTGTTTAAATTATTTGTTGCTTATCGGAACATAGTGATGATGAGGAACCAGCTCTCATGACCTGCAGGAGATGTGTCATATTTGGTGGGGGTTTTCCCCCCTTGAAGAGTACATGCTATAAATATAAGCTGACTGCTCATATGAAAGAGAAAGCCAAATTATCTATCACTTGGGTTATCAGGGCAGATTGAGAATTTTTAAATCAGGTGCAGGAAATAAGAACCTAAGAAGAGCCATGCTGAATCGGGCCAAAGCCCATCGAGTCCAGCATTCTGTGTCACACAGTGGCCCGCCAATTGTACATGGGGATCTTGAGCAGAAAGAGAAGGCAAAATCCCCCCTCCAACAAATGGTACCCAATAGTCACCTGCAACTGCAGCATCAGAAAAACTCCCAGAAAAAGCTTACTAAAAGAGCAGAAATAATGGACCGGTCCCTTAGTGGCCATTCAAAGTTAGGAGAAACCTCCCAAGGGATCTTATGACCTAATTCTGAAGATATGACATCGTCTCACTGAGGGTCATATGACAATATTTTAGTGTCCAGCAACCAGCCCACATTTACAGCAGTTTGGAGCATCCTGCAATCACATGGATGTATTTTATAGTATGGGTGAACTGCCTTTTGACCCTCATGACATATGACTGTGATGGACAGGTTCCCTTATGCTTGTATGTCGAGGACTACTTTTACACCTGCTATAAAATATTCCTTCCAAATGATTTACATAGGAACAAATGACACAACTTGTCAGAGCCTTGACAACACTGCAAGGTGCTATGATATACTGATAGATTGGGTGAAGGGAGTGAAGAAACAGGTGTTTTTTCATCTCTTCCTGTTGCATATCCTGGTAAGAAAATAATAATAATACTGGACGTGAACAATCTTTTCCTGCAGATAGTAAGGAATGGAATTGATACTTCCCAGGTAAAGGATTCAGGGAAAGCTGACCCACATATAAATGGGGAAGAAAGTTTCTGGAAATCGCTTTGCAACCCTCCTCTGGAAAGCTTTAAACTGAAACTCACCAGCAGTGGTCCCCAAACTACGGCCCGTGGGCCACATGCGGCCCACTGAGGCCATTTATCCGGCCCGCCAGTGAGTGACAAGAGCACAGGGAAAAGAGAGAGAGAAAGAAAGAAAAGGGAAAGAGAGGAAGGAGAAGTGGAGAGGAAAGAAGGAGGGAAGGAAGGAAGGAAAGAAGGAGAAATGGAGGGAACAAGGAAGGAAGGAAGGAAGGAAGGAAGGAAGAATGAAATGGAGGGACAGAGGAAGGAAGGACTATTTTTTTGGGGGGGGGGTAATTTTTTAAAATTTTTCTCTGAACATACATTCAAACAACACAGTGTGCCATCTAATTTTCCATGAATAAAATGCGGTATTTTGTTAGTAACTAATATCAATCATCAAAAAAGTTGCAAAAGGTTTTTTTTCTAATTTTGTCATCCAGTTACATTCATTTTCTTTTAATTAAATTCCTTCCTTAATGTTCCTTCAAAAAGTGCAACACCAATTATATTTCTAACTTATTAACCATTATGCCAAAGTGCTTCCTTCTTTCTTTATACATTTTTCATAAGCCAAGAAAACCTTGTATAGCCAATCAGATGTCAACAAAAGAAAACTAAAAACAAAACATAAACATATATGAATTCCAGACCTTCTCCACCCTCTAAATAGTACGTTCCCATTTTGTTTTTTACTTTAAAACAAGGTATGTGCAGTGTGCATAGGGATTTGTTCATAGTTTTTTTTATAGTCCGGCCCTCCAACAGTCCGAGGGACAGTGAACTGGCCCCCTGTGTAAAAGGTTTGGGGACCCCTGCTCACCAGGGTGGTGTGAGTGGGGGAAGAGATCCCAGGAAACAGCATGATGCCACGTACTGAGACCAAGATATGCAGCTACTCAATAATGGACAACTCAGCAGCAGTAAAATCGATCTCATTGACAAAAATCCTTAGATCAAAGACAGTGCAGAAAGAGTACAGAAGTGGAAGTACTATTCCATGAGGGAAAAAAAGGGAGCAGGAAATCACTATGAATACATAAGGAGTTTTTAACTCAGCTGGGAGTTGAAAGTAACAGATATAGGAGAAACAGAGGAGAAGGAACAGGCAAAGACATTAGAAACACTGACATGCAATGAAAGAAGCTTGTAAGGGAAGCTGAAAGCAACTAAATGACTTTCAAGAATGAAAGATCAGGATGACAATAAGGATGATGATGATGATGATAATGATGATCACAACTTCAAATTGTTATCTGCCCACTCCTATAATTCTGGGCAGTTTGCAAGTACAAATAAGTCTTGTTTTCAAAAAGTGTATTTAGGGGGGAAAGAGGAATGCAAACAAAAACAGTTACTATACAAACATTATATAAAGGCTTGAGGAACATGGGGTGTTTCTGGTTGTCTAATTGTTTCAAGCCATCCTTACACTTACTGATTTAGGACAAATATTGGAGGCTACTACCTGACACACATTCTCCTTGAGAGCAGCTCCACCACCTCGTTCTCCCTGCATCTTTTTGGCTGAAGGCAATCCAGGATCATTTTCAGAACCTTCCTCTGTAGTTTCCTTCGGGCTTCCGGCTACTCCATGAGATCTTTCACCCTTTCAAAAGAGGAAAAATAGAGATTTTAAACAAACAACCCCATATATAATATATCTCTAGTGGTTTCCAGATGTTCCACCGGCCACTGTAGAGTTGGAAGTTCAATAAATTTGTTTAATTTTTCCACTCATCTGAACACTTTCATTTTTAAAATAAAACCAAGTACTGTACATGAAAACAACCATTCAGAGCATAAAAGATGGGGAAAACATTTTATAAGGTATATGATTTTATATCAATATACAGTAAAAAACTAAGACACTCTAAAGATTCTTGAGAGTCTCTTTGAATGCAAGGAGGTCAAATCAGACAATCCTAAAGGATTGTTCTTTAGAAGGACAGGTTCTAAAGCTGAAGGTCAAATATTTTGGCCACCAAATGATAAGAGGCTCTGATGTTGGGAAAGACTGAAGGCAAAGGGAGAAGGGGACAGCAGAAGATGAACTAGTTAGATAGTGTCATCAACACAACAATCATGAGTTAGGGCAAACTGTGAAAAACAATGAAAGACCAGAGGGTCTGGCTTGCTGTGATCAAAAGGTTGCAAAGAGTTGGAAGTACCGAAGGATTAGAAATCACACCTAAATTTCCAAAAGGAAAAGAAGAAAAAAGAGTTTTTGGCCTCCGTGCATTGTATTTTTGCCCTCCCAGGCCCCCAAAAGCACCCTACATGGCCCATTTTTGCAAAAAAGAGGGGGGCATTTTGGGCTCTTAAGCCCTCCATGTGTCACTTTTTTGCCCTCCCAGGCCCCCCCAGAAGCACACTGCACTGCTCCACATGGTCCATTTTTGGCCTGCAGAGTGCTTCTGGTGGCCACGGAAGGCAAAAATGCAACCCATGGAGATCTTGGGAGGCCAAAAACAGCCATATTCAGTCTATATGATGCACCTATATTTTCATCCACCTTTGGGGGGGGAACAGTGCATCCTATACTCTGAGAAATACGGTAACTCGGTGACTGAACAATAACAGATATTGTTATTAGACACCACTCAAATTTCAGAATAAAATTACCCCCAAAAAATCTAGTTTACCCTGGTCATCTGATTGTCTCAACAATAAACTTTAAAATGAACATGATTAGGACTTTTAAGGCGAGTGCCTGGTTTAACAGGGAAATATTTGTTGGCAAAACAGTATTTATTAAAATGTCCCTTCTGATAATGTTGCAGAGAGGGGCGGCATACAAATCTGATTAATAAATAAATAAATAAATAAAATAAATATAACAAAAATTTATTCCTCAATGGAAAAGTAATCAAAATTGCAAAGTCACATCCTATGAAGCCTAGCAGTACCTCCGTGTTTGGCGTTTCCTTCTGGGTATTGTCACTCTTTTCTTTTTTACAGGGAGTTGTTGCCAAGTTGCGTCGCTGCCGCTTTTTCTTCTTCTGTTTCCCAGGAACCTTTTCAGGAGCTGCAGCAAGGAAGACCACCCATTTGGAGCTGAATGGAATTAACTTCCCCACAATACAATTCTGGCATCCCTGGTCCTCAGAACTGATTAGCATAATCCAATCTTGGGCACCTTCTGCAAATTTTGATATCCCTTGAGTGGCTATATAGACAGTGTAATGACAATGTACATTTATTCCATATTTTGATTCTAATGGTTTGAAAAAAATGTGTCTATTTGCACACCCTACTTATTCTGTAGGACCACTGTGCAACAAATAATTTATCTGTGAATTAGTCGGGTCCAAGTAATTACCTAAAAAAATGATCTTTGTATTCAAACAGAGAACAATAGGACAGTACAGTGAAACCTTGTCTTACGAACTTAATTGGTTCCAGGATGAGGTTTGTAAGATGAAAGGTTTGTAAGACGAAACAATGTTTCCCATAGAAATCAATGGAAAAGCGATTAATGCATGCAAGCCCAAAATTCACCCCTTTTGCCAGCCGAAGCCCCTGTTTTCGCACTGGTGGGATCCCCCTGAGGCTCCCCTCCATGGGAAACTCCACCTTCAGACTTCTGCGTTTTTGCGATGCTGCAGGAGAATCCCAGCAGGGGAATCCCAGCATCGCAAAAAGGGGCGCTTCGGCTGGCAACGGAAGTCTGGAGGCGGGGCATCCCAGCAGCGGCGGGTTCGTAAGGTGAAAATAATTCGGAAGAAGAGGCAAAAAAAATCTTAAATCCCGGGTTCGTATCTCAAAAAGTTCGTATGACGAGGGGTTCGTAAGACGAGGTATCACTGTATTTTAAATAAGCAAATGGATAGATGTTACAAATGATGCTGCTGAAAAGATGTGACTTTGAAGACCAGCCATTTCTTGGTACACATTACTTGCTTGGAAAATTTAACTCTTTTAACAGGCTTCTCTTCTCTGCCTGGTAACCTCTTTCCCCCATGATCGCCATACTGTTTTGATGTCCCTTTTTCCTGCTTCCATTCTTAATGCAACTGCCCTTCCATCATCTTTCCCCTTTTCCTTACCATTCTTGCTGGAAGGAGAGAGAACATGAGAATACCTGACCACTTCTTTGTTTGAAAGCAAATAATCAATCAAATGTGGAATTATATTTTTCCTACCTTTTCTTCCTTGGTAGGGCATGTTCATTTTTAATGCAGACAATTTATGTCTAGATAAATGCAGCAGTTTAAGAATCTCTATGTATCAAAATTAAAGAATCACCTCAATTGACTGTGGATGATCCATCCTTTAGAACATAACCAAAAAAAGAGGTCCAGTTGGAGCTGAATCTCTTCAAATTAAGTCAAAGGAGACTTCTGATTCTCACATAACCTTCTTCTCTATTCATATAGAAACATAGAAGACTGACGGCAGAAAAAGACCTCATGGTCCATCTAGTCTGCCCTTATACCATTTCCTGTATTTTATCTTACAATGGTTATATGTTTATCCCAGGCATGTTTAAATTCAGTTACTGTGGATTTACCAACCACGTCTGCTGGAAGTTTGTTCCAAGGATCTACTACTCTTTCAGTAAAATAATATTTTCTCATTTTGCTTTTGATCTTTCCCCCAACTAACTTCAGATTGTGTCCCCTTGTTCTTGTGTTCACTTTCCTATTAAAAACACTTCCCTCCTGAACCTTATTTAACCCTTTAACATATTTAAATTTTTCGATCATGTCCCCCCTTTCCCTTCTGTCCTCCAGACTATACAGATTGAGTTCATTAAGTCTTTCCTGATACGTTTTATGCTTAAGACCTTCCACCATTCTTGTAGCCCGTCTTTGGACCCGTTCAATTTTGTCAATATCTTTTTGTAGGTGAGCTCTCCAGAACTGAACACAGTATTCCAAATGTGGTCTCACCGGCGCTCTATATAAGGGGATCACAATCTCTCTCTTCCTGCTTGTTATACCTCTAGCTATGCAGCCAAGCATCCTACTTGCTTTTCCTACTGCCCGACCACACTGCTCACCCATTTTGAGACTGTCAGAAATCACTACCCCTAAATCCTTCTCTTCTGAAGTTTTTGCTAACACAGAACTGCCAATGCAATACTCAGATTGAGGATTCCTTTTCCCCATTTGGAAACATTAAACTGCAGTTTCCATTGCTTTGACCATTTATCTAGTAAAGCTAAATCATTTACCATATTACAGACCCCTCCAGGGGTTCTTGATATGTTCATGTTTTTGTTCATGTTTTTGAATGTTACTGAATTATTCCTCAGAATGTTCCTGAGGAATTCCAGGTAGAGCCAAGATTTCATTTTAAATCAGTTCAGTCTAATAAGATAAAAATATAGTTCTTTTAATTGGGCTTAGGTTATACCTGGTTCATAAGATGATACTTACGTTCACCATAGCTGATGGATTAATAAAATGCAATCCCAAACCCTGGCTCACTTTAATGATATTTACTTATGTAAGCACTTCTTACCTTCAACAGCATTTGAAAGCCGAGATGTGGAATTAGACTCAGGCATTTTAGTATCCAAAGGACCAGCCTCAGAACACTGTGGATAAGGTACCATTGATAATTTAGAATATGAAAAAAACATTGTTCTACAAGGAGATATCTTTTTACTAAGTTTGTCTAAAAATGCAGTTCTACTTGATAAGTTACAAATTATTTTAAATGAAAAAGATGCAGAAGTGGGGCTAGACACTGGGATGCCATGGATATGCAATACATAATCAATTTCCTAAATATTGAAAGGTCAAGCCCTGAAAATCCCAGCTCCATTTCTGCAGCCTGTCAGAAAATTCAGTCACATGGCTATAAATGATTACTCTGCTCAATGACCGAGATTTCAATCACAGTTGGGGTTGTAAGTCGAGGACTACTTTTACAAAACATCACAATGAAAGAACTGTTACAGTCACTATGCAGGACAGATAGACAGAAGACTAGCAGAGTGCATCCACGAATACCAACTAGCAGTAAGAAGACATAATAAATGTTCTTAATCTCACAACATACATACAGACACAACAATGGTTTCAACAGGGAAACTGTCAGCATTCTAGACCAAGGTAAATCCAAAAACACGATGGAATTCCTGGAAGCTTGATATTCGGCCAAGTGGCACATAGAAATAAACAATATTACACACCATTCAAAGGAGACAATTAAAAAACTAAAAGGAAAACTCAAGCCAAAATATCTCCCCAATCAATATCCAGATAAACAGGGATTAATATCAGCAATAACATCAGACCGATAATCAAACAGGTAATCAAACAGTAAAAATACCCTAATCAAGGAACTAGCAACTTAGACACACAAGCAATAAACAACAGTCTAATCAAGGCATTACCAAAAACAAAACAGCACCGCCACCAACACTGACAGGGAAAGTTACTGTCTAGCTCTGTGTGTGTGTGTGCGTGCACGCACACGTGTGTAATTTCTGCCATTGTGTGTGTGCGTGTGTAATTTCTGCCAGCAAGCATCCAAGGTCAGAGAGCACCAAGAACTCTATACTAAAAGTATCTCTCCCCTCCCTTACTCACCTGAAAACTATGAATGGTCCTTTCTGGGATGGTTTTTCCACCCTCACCCCTCCCGTCTGGGCTCAGATTTCATTAAGCATGCCCAATTAATGACTCCTCCTAAGAGTGCGCACAATTCACAAAGCAGTTCAGTTCTAATCTAGGTTTCTTTACCAAATTGTTCACAATTCAGATGACCATGTCATAATGTAACTTCTGTCTGTGTATACACGTTTTAAAGCATATGCAATGGGAATGTTATAGATCATCTTCTGAAATATATTAACATGGGGGTTTTTTGCCTCTCAGATCCAATGCATTAATAAAATATATGCCATTTGCGGAAGGCATTTTGAGGATAATGAAAAGGTGATTCGCATAGTGCAGAAATGACTTTGTGACCAGAACAAGGAGTGGTACCCACAGGGCATACACACCCTGGTGTCTCACTGGAGGAAGGCCATGGAACAGGACGGAGATTACGTGGAAAAATGGGGAATGTAGAAGAAACATCATTTTTTCTTGTGTGTAAGTTTCATTGTGTTCAACAAATAATTGTTGAAGGAAAAAAAATATGGTGCATTACTTTCTGGGCGACCCTTGTATATAGCTGCACAAGGTAACTGGGAGTTATGCACAATAGCTTACAACAGAACATATAAAAACAGCAAGTCCAGGTATAAAAACAATAATAATAAAGATCGTAACAACTAAAAAGACAAACCCTAAGTGAAGGAGAATAAAAAACATTTCCTTAACAATGGAGCCCTCTAGAGAATTCTCTGGTTCCATTGAAGCCCCTAGTCTGGTCACATAACCATGTCTTGAAATAACTAATTTTCAGAGTAAATGATGATATTTTAAGAATTATTGTTAAATCGAAAGAAAGATCAACTTACCTTCTTTATAGAGGTCCACTCTCTCTTTGGTATAAACGTTTTATCCAAATCATTGGATTCTAAGAGCTTTTTTGTTGGCTTCCGCTGGCGCTTACTTTCAACGCTTCCTACAAGAAAAATGTATATATAAAGCAGTGACTTCACTGGATTAAAAAAAGCAGCCTCAAACAACTAAGAACAATGGCATCATTTATTAAGTTTGTTCATAACAGAAGGGAAAAAAACCAAGAATAAATAAAATATCCCAAATTGTTCAACTGCAGCTGCAACTCTGGTAATTACTGGTGAATGAATTCCTTGAATTCCCCATGCCTTCTGGTTTCTCTATTATAAATCTAAAACAAGTAAAAATGGCAGTATTTCCACTCATACAAGCCACTTGTATGCAAAATGCTATTAAGCAAGGTCCAGTTCAAGCAATGAATCAGCTAATGTGGGCTGCAGAGAACTGGATGTAAATTCTCTTCTACCATGTATGACTTTGAAGAGTCACTTCCTCTCAGCCCTAGGAAAAAGGCAGTGGCCAACCACTTCTGAAAAACCTTGCCAAAAAGCTGCAGGGTCAGGTAGCCTCTCAGAATTGGACAGGATTGAATGGGGGAAAACTCCAATAATAAATTCATTGTAAATAAATGTCATTGTATTTTTTTCATTGTTAATTTGTGTTCATTTTGGTGTTTGGATGTTTATGGGACTTGTGCACATTAAGATTATGCTAAAATGATTTGCAAGGGCAAAAGGTTTAGGGAACCCTCCTTTATAGTGGTAAACCTGTATACTCTTAATATAGTGCAAACTGGGCTCTTAAGCACTTATTTTATCGACCTAAAGCAGGAGTGGCCGCCCGCGGGCCAGATGAGTCACATTCAGGCCATGTCACCCCAGCTCCACGAATGAGGAAAATGTCACAAAACATCACATGATGGCAATGTGGTGCCACAGGTTTGACACCCATGAGTCCTCAGAGAGGGGTAGCATACAAATCTAATAAATTATTATTATTATTATTATTATTATTAATAAATATATTATTGAGCTTTAATAATAAAGCTCAATGAAGATGTCAACATAGTGCGGAGCAGCAGTAAAAAAAGCAAATTCCATGCTTGGCATGATTAGGAAGGGAATTGAAAATAGGTCAGCAAGCGTTGTATTGCCTCTGTACAAATCGATGGTGAGACCACACTTGGAGTACTGTGTACAGTTCTGGACTCTGCACCTCAAGAAGGATATAATGGAACTGGAAAAGGTGCAAAAAAAGGGCAACAAGAATGATCAAGGAAATGGAGCACTTCCCTTATGATACCAGGTTACAACGCTTTGGTCTCTTCAGCCTTGAAAGATGGCATTTAAGGGGTGACTTGATCAAAGCGTATAAAATTAGGCATGGGATAGAAAAGGTGGATAGAGAAAAATTATTTTCTCTATCACACAATACTACGACAAGGGGGCACTCCCTAAAGCTCATAGGTAAGAAAGTGAGGACAAATCAAGGGAAATATTTCTTCACCCAGAGGGTCATTGGTTTATGGAATTCACTTCCAGAAGAGGTCATGACAGCTGTCAGCCTAGATAGCTTCAAGGCAGGATTAGACGGATTCATGGATACCAAGCATATAGATGGTTATTGAAACGGATGTCCAAGTGCCGCCTCTATGTTGGTTGAGGCAGGCAGGATTCCCTTGAGTACCACTTGTTGGGGGTCAAGGGAAAGGAAGGGTCTTGCCTTCTCTTTCTGCTCAAGATCCCCATGGACAATTGGTGGGCCACTGTGTGACACAGAATGCTGGACTCGATGGGCTTTGGCCTGATTCAGCATGGCTCTTATGTTCTTACGTTCTTAATAATTTATTATGATTATGATTATCACTACTACTACTACTACTACTACTACTACTACTACTACTACTACTAAAGGGTCTTTATCTGTGGATTGATGGCTCTTGGGAAAAGGCAAGGTGTAAGAAAAACTAAAGCTAAGTCAAACATGAAAAATTCCAGATCTGGCTAGATTCATGATCTTCTTAACAGGTTGTTTTACCGTAACTAATCCAACTAGCAAGTTAAAAAATGTAAGAGTACTACAGTACTACAGGTTGTTTTACCGTAACTAATCTAATTAGCAAGTTAGAAAATGTAAGAGTACTATGTAAGATTTTCTTATGCTTAATTGAACAGAAATGCCTGGAAACAATAAAACAGAATGCATTCTATATTCTCATTAAAATGTTTTGCAATGTTCACACAGTAGTTAATGTTATTCTCAAAACATTACAAAAAACCTCTTATAAACTGACATTTTACTTTATAAGCTTACAAGTCTGAAAATTGTGTTTATGTATGTTGTCAATGTTAAACAGCTTATAAACATTGAGGCAAGACAGAATTATATACATAAGTAACATTTCTGAACAAATAAAACTGCAAAGTGGAATGCTTCCAAGAGAATAATGTACACAATTTATAACAGTTTCTCTTTCTCAAAACCCTTAATTTTTAAATGTTTCTGGTATCTGTTTTAAAGTTCATTTTAACCTAGGGTGGGGGCAGGGTTTTTGTAGCTGTTGTTTTTTTTAAATTATGCTATTTAATATTTGCCTGAGTGGAAAGGCAAGGTCCATCCAATAAATACTACCAATAAATACTACATGCAATATCTTAGGTTTCCAAATGGAAGTTACACAGGAAACGTATCTCAATACCTGGATTCACTATTGGTTCTTCTGGCTGTGATTGAGAATCGGGAGCAGCAGCAACAGATTCCAACACATCCGCTGAAGATAACGTCAAAACTGGCATTTCTAAACTGGGTTCCCTGGACTGGACATCAGGCTCCTCTGACAGAGGAGGCTCGGCTTCAAGGACGGGAGGAGATTCTTTTGATGAAGAAGTGGGTGAAAGTAAATCCAAGGGCTTCTGCTCAAAAGGTTTACTATGTGCTGGTTTCTCAATGCTGTTTTTCTGTTTGGTTTCAGACTTCTCCAGAGAACTTGCCTATTAGCAGTGATCAATAAAGAAATAGTGGTCAGAGCAGGAATCACTGATATGAGCAAAGTTACATAGAAAATGACTATATTTCAGCATATTTTAGGTAACAGTCAATGAAAGTAATGTTTCATTTTGGCTCTACTGGTGGAGACAGTTATGCAGGTATACAATAAACTCTTCTTTAAAGAAAACAATAACAACCTAAAATTAAAATAAGAAATAACGAAGACACAGTATTGCCATTACTTAGCACTTCCATAACTAATATTCCTTCTTTCCCCCAATAAATTACAACCCATCATCCAGTATCATTAGGTTGTTTCTCTGGCTTTCTTCTCTGTCCATGATAACCATTAAGTGGGGATAAGGGAAGCAATACATTGATGGTTTTGGATCATGGAGAGCCAATATACATTTCTAAGAATGAAGGAAAAGGTTAATCATGGTGATTCTATTTGCAGAAGCAAATCCCTACATTCCTTAAAATACGTGCTTTAAAAACATAAGACTTATAATTAAAAAAAATACAATTGGTTTATTTTACCGTTTTTAATGATGATTTTAAAAAGTTACATATTGGGGAAAAACCAGAGGTATTAAATCAACTAATTCATTATTAATTCATGACCAAATGTATTTTCATCCTTAATTATAATTTAAAGAACTACAGTAATCTGTCCAGTTTAGATATTAAACATGAGGTATTCAAGATAGATTGACTACTATAATACTTCTGTGAATAATTTTCTGACTGGTGATATACTCAAATATCACTGGTGATATACTATTCCTTTGTATGAAACAAGCATGATATAGAAGTTGTTTATTATATATATTTTTAAAAAGCCCTCCATTACAAGAGGAGTCAAATATTTGGGGGTGTTTGTGTCACTTGTTATTTACTATCCATCCTTCCTCATCCCTACAAGAGATAGTCCTTGTTTAGTGCAACTGGGACCACCAATTCAGCGAAGCCATCACTAAGTGAAGCCAAGAGTGAGCTTTTATAAACTTGTAAAGTGTGGTTGGTTGTAAAGTGTTTTTTTCATTATTGTCCTGTGAACGGTCACTAAATGAGACAGTCATCAAATGACTACCTGTATATTCACACATTAAACAAAAACTATAGTCAGAAGAAGAAATCACTTCTCCCCCACTCTATATGCTTACTCCTATTCTGAATTCTAGTTCTAATTTTTAGCCATGAAAAAAAATTAAATTTTCCCAATTTTTCATAAATTCCAAGTTTGATTCATCACCCACCTTTTGAAATGATTCCTGACACTTTTTTTTCTTCTTTGATGCAAATATGTGATCATATTCCTCCGCATATTCTAGAAGCCTCTTACTTGGTTTTCTAAGGCGCTTCTTCTCTGCATTTACAACTGAGGGAAGAGATAAACAGCTTCACAGATTTTAAAAAGGAACAATGGAGGTGGGATAGAATCTTCCATTGTAAAATATCATAATCGTCTTCTTCATAATCATCGCAAGCTCTTTTTAAAATTATTTTTATGTATCTTTGACCTCTAAACCTCAATTTCACTTTTTTCAGAGAGGATTCCCTTAGCCCCACAAAGTCTGGGAAACAAATAGGATTCGGTCAGTAGCTTTACCATCCTGTCTTCAAAGTTTGCCCTTTAGAAGTTGCTCTTGCTCCTGGCCAGAATCTCCTATGCTATGATATCCCAGCGACCAGTTAGGTCCCACAGAGTTGGCCTTCTCCGGGTCCCGTCGACTAAACAATATCGTTTGGCAAGACCCAGGGGAAGAGCCTTCTCTGTGGCGGCCCCGACCCTCTGGAACCAACTTCCCCCAGAGATCAGAATTGCCCCCACCCTCCTCGCCTTTCATAAGCTCCTTAAAACCCATCTCTGTTGTCAGGCATGGAGGAATTGAGATATTCCCTTCCCCCTAGGCCTATACAATTTATGCATGGTATGCTTGTGTGTATGTTTGGTTTTTTAAATAAGGGTTTTTAAAATTATTTTAAATATTAGATTTGTTTCATTATTGTTGTTAGCCGCGCCGAGTCTACGGAGAGGGGCGGCATACAAATCTAATAAATAAATAAACTGCCATGCTACTGAACTGTAGCTTACAGGGTAAAAACTTTTGTTGAAGATGATGTAGTGGCAACATAAAGAAAACAGTTGAGAATATTTCTCTCTGAATCTTCGGAGAGGGGTGGCATACAAATCCAATAAATAAATAAATAAATAAATAATTGCATTAACGTAAGTGTCTGAGCCTGATAGATGTGAGCAGTCACCCATATTCGGTATTCACCTTGGAGCAGCTGCTGGTAATCTATGCTTGAAGATGGGACTGGTAGTATTTGCCATGGCTAGATCACCTACAAATTCTGCAGAGAAGGAGATCCCTAAATACTTAATGTATTTGCATGGATTTCAACTGACCAAGATAGCTTCTGAGAGCTCTCTCTCCCTGTTCATTCATTCCAAGGTGCCCAGTAATTTACTAAGAAGTTCTAGGAAATGAAACACCAGGACCAGTGGCGAAGAAAGACAGAAGTGGGCTTAAACAAATCTGGTACAAGGTCAATATATTTGCGTCTATGCTATAGTGATAAGTGTGGTGAAGTATTCTTATTTGTCTTTATTGTGCTGGAAGGCTGGGTTCCCAGCAGTCTTGTTGACCCACTTGCTTTTGTGTAGCAAGACTTGGGGGAAAACTGCCCACAAGCTCAGAATATTTTGCCAATAAAATTAAACTTGCTCAAAAGTTAAGATGCCAAAAGGACAATCAATAGAGATAATCATCTTGCAATATTATCTATAGTTTGTTTCATTCTGTGAACTCTGGGGAAGTGGAGAGTATCAATTCTCCCACGTGTGAATGGAAATTCCTGCCTGACATGGTCCCTTCAGGAAGAAGGGACTATCAGCTGTGTCAGAGAGGTAAAGCCAAGGTTGGTGAAGGATTAATATTATTCTCCTTGAAAAAAGACACTTGCTTATGAAGAAGCCTTCCCTTGATTTTGCTGTGTTAGAAAACTATTATCTGTTTTCAAATCTCCCAATTCTGGGGAAGGTTGTGATGGTACTTCAACTGCAAAATTTCCAAAACAAATTGGATTATCTGATGCCTTTCAGTCAAAATTCAGGTCTGGGCAAGTATCAGAAACATCATGAGATGATCTGCAATGGAATCTGGATGGGGGGGGGGGGGATTCCATCCCGCTTTACTGTTTTAGACTGCTCAGCAAAGATCAATCCCACAGACTATGGTGAACCTTTCAACCATCTTAGAAGTATTGAAATCCTACTCCGTCCCTTTAAGATTATACCCGGGGTGTGCACACTGGATCAATAAACTCCATATGAAGTATTTTATTCTGCAAGTATCCAAGTCCCAAGCTATATTGATTTTATAAGTTAAAATCAACACTTAATTCACCAAGAAATCTACTGGTACTGTAATTAATGCTGAGCCCACAAAACCAATATAATGTGCAAGTACCTAGTCCCAAACACTACATCAGATAAAAAGTGCAGAAACCTATTGTTAGGCAGGATCAGCTACTTGCAATATTATCTTGTTCTACTAAAACAACAGCCTATATAATGAAATTTTAAATCAAATCTCCACACGAGGTTAAAATGGTGTAACCCATCTTTCCATTTCAGTAATGTGTCATATGGAGGTAGATTAAGATCTGAAGGTGCAGAAATAGATACGTCCTTCAATGCATATTGCAAGGTCTATTTTCAACATGAAGTGGAATTACTAGACTAAACCTGAGGTCCTACTTGGGAGCAACCTAATTATGAATGTGTTTAATTTACTTTTGATAAAACAGGAGGTAAAATTTATGATAGCAACCTCCTAACTCCTAACCTTATTCATATATTCACACATGTATGAATATACACTGCTCGGAAAAAAATAAAGGGAACACTTAAACAACACAATATAACTCCGAGTAAATCAAACTTCTGTGAAATCAAACTGTCCACTTAGGAAGCAATACTGATTGACAATCAATTTCATTTTGTTGTCAGCACATTCAATTTTGAACAGAACAAAGTATTCAATGAGAATATTTCATTCATTCAGATCTAGGATGTGTCATTTGAGTGTTCCCTTTATTTTTTTGAGCAGTATACATTGTATAAATAAAGAAGGTACAAATTAATATTTTTGGCACTACCAAACTGTAACTGACCTTTATCCTGCTTTCTGCACCTTCAGATCTTAACCTACCTCCATATGACACATTACTGAAATGGGAAGATGGGTTATACCATTTTAACCTCGTGTGGAGATTTCAATGCTCCCTCAGTTAAAAACAAAGCAGAACATAAAAAATATGCTACTGTATGAGAAGAGGAGAGTTGTAGTTCAGCCTATTGTTTTCAGTTTTGCAAAACCTATTTGCAGAGGTTCTTCAAGTATCCAGATAAACTATAATTAATGAATTAGTTTCTCATGCATTAAATAACACTTCTCTTTTGTCATACTGATTATTATAATCTGGCAGGACTCAAGCAACTATTTAAGATTTGGGGAACAGCATAACAGGCAACCTACGGTTGGACATGAATGAGTCAGGGGTGGTCTGGGGGCTGGATTTGGTCTATGGGGTGCTTAGACATGGCTGAAAGGCCGCACTGGAAACAGAAAAGGACTGTCCCACGGTGCCTCTGTCAGTAAAAATGGAATTCAGGAGAGATGCATCCGTTTCCGCTGGCAGAGGATTGCAGGAGGCCATTGCAATTAAAAATGGAGTTCATGAGGACCACAGGCAGCACCCAGGAGCCCATTTTTACTGGCAGAGTGCTTGGATCACCACAGGCACCCTCAACATGAGGGACGAGCTGGCCACACCCATCATGGCCCCCCCAAGGTCAAAGACAACCCTGATGCGGCCCTCATGAAATCAAATCTGATACTCCTGATATAAGTGAACACTTAAAAATACAATCTAAAGCCTATGGGTTGAAATGATACAGACTAGGCATATTATCCCTGGGCTGCAAAAACTGAGGCAACACTAGATAGCAGCAAAGAGATTCAGAATTATTGCCACCTATACTGTATTATTATCTGGGTAGGTGCAGCCCAGATAGTAAGTAGGCCTAGTACAGTCCATTCTGCATCTTCCACTTCTTACCACATGCAAATCATTTTTTAAATTTCTAATAAGTGTATTTATACTATTTAATTGTGTATAGGATCCAAAACAGACACACTAAAATTCTGGCCATTTTGAGTTGCTTATAGTAGAGCTGGGTTTGATTCCGCAACAGTTTCATTTGAAGATAATACCCTTTTGTAAAGTAAAAAGAAAAACAACCTTGAATGTATTTCTTTTCTTATTTGGACAGTTAATTATTTAACTTCTAAAGATTAGAAGCCTAAATTAAGCTCAGAAGAAGAAAGAGGTGTTTAAAGAATTCAGTGCAACATAATATATGCTGGGCTATTCCCCTAAGATTTTCTCTCTTGTCAGTTTGCTTGCTTCTATATCTTTACAACACTTAGTTCTCACAACCTACAAATGAGACAATAAGTAATTTAACAGCTGTACCACTTCAAACTACAGGGAGAAGCACACATTTTACTACATGTTCCTTGTATTAACAAACAGAATTTTCCAGGAAAATTAGGTGTCAAAGAACCAAAGTTCTTTTAAAAAATGGTTTTTATCTCCTGGATTTCACAGTAAATTCCACCTGCAGCTATAGGAAATCAAAAAACCCTCTTGCAGTTCTTATTATAAACAAGAAAACATTACTCAGCTAAAACGTTTTCACAAACTTTGCCTGTTCATGGGTCTTACAATAAGGGTTTTACAATCAGGGTTTTTTAGTTGTTTTAGTATTGGATTTATATGATGTTTTTTTTATTACTGTTAGCCGCCCCGAGTCTACGGAGAGGGGTGGCATACAAATCCAATAAATAAATAAATAAATAAATAAATAAATAAATAAATAAATAAATAAATAAATAAATAAATAAATAAATAAATAAATAAATAAATAAATAAATAAATAAATAAACAAACAAACAAACAAACAAAAAACAAACAAACAAACAAACAAATAAATAATTTAATCTCCCTGAAAAGCAAAGAGAGATCTCCAATCAAAATTATTTCATTCAGTACCAGCCAAAGATGATCAAAATATTTTGCCTCCTGTTTTCCTAGAGCTACTGATGTGCTTACCAGCTTTAGAACTGCTTTTCTTAAAACGTTTCCATCGCTTTTTGGGTGCTACGTGGCTTACATCTTTAAACTCATCCCCCATGGAGCCTCCTCTATTCAGTCCTGTTTTCAACTCTAGGCACTCCCCATTTTCAAAGGGCCTGTAGTTCTCTTTCTTTTTACCAGATTCTGACTTCATTTTTACATGAACTAAACTGCCATCAAAGGAAGTTGAAGAGTCTTCACCAGGAGTGTGTTGGATTAACTCCCAAGGTGCTTTCCTTGAAAAATCTTCCTGGGTTTTGTCTAGAGATCTAGCCACTGAACTGCGGGTAGCTCTATGCCGGCGGGACACTCTCTTTGCTCTACTGAATAAATGTTTTAATGATTTGCTCTTTGATGTTGCGTTAACTATTTGTTTAGATAGTTGCTTAGATTTTGGATAGCTGCGCCTTGAGGTGCAGCGTGTATCAGCAACAGCCGTATTTTCGAGTTCCCTTTTTTTAGCACCACGACTGACCAACTTGGTTTTGATATTACGTGAAAAAGAAGACTGACCTTCTTTGGGCTTCTGACATTCTGGTTCTTGAACACTATCTTGATTTTTTTCTATTTTAGGAGTTGCTCCCATTGCAGCCAAAGATGTCAAACCGCTCAGAGTATTATTGGCAGCACTTTCGCCATTGCTAGAAGGTCTGTAGGAGACAATGTTCTGCGAAGTCATGATCTGCTTCTCTTTCGTCTTACTGTCGTGCATATCTTTCAACATCATTAATAAGGTGCTGAACTGGTAATCGGGCTCAATAGGCAAGTGATTTTGCCCTGAGACAGATGAAAAGAGTAACGGCATGGAGGTCTTAGGGGCTGCACAGTCTTTGCCTTTATCATTCATGGACCTATAAGACAGCTCTTTCAGTTCAGAAAGTACATGTTTCACAACAGCTGTTTCTATTTCAGCAGAATCATGAGATTTCTCTCTAGGGCTGTTTGGCGGTTTAGAGCCATCAAGCTTCCCACTTTTGGCAGGTGTGTCTAGTTGAAACCCAGGAGCACCTTTGGTAGTAGAAAAGCAGCGGTCAGGGATACATTCGTCTTTCTTAAGAGACGATTCGGTGGCGGTGGCAGCGGCTGCGGCAGCAGATCCTTTATGTTTGCATTTTACAGTTCTGAATTGGAGCTGTTTCATATCCATGCAGCTTGTGAGCCCTCTACTTTGGAGTGTAGTGTGCTTATCTACAGTGGTCAGATTGTCCTTCCTGTGAGCAGACACCTTCCTCTCAGCTTCAAAGGATGGCTGCTGGAATTGCTCACATCCTGCCTCAACATTGGCATTTCTATCTAAAGAGCCTTCCAGAGGTTTATGATTTCTATTACTACTTTTGGAGAGAGAGGCAGGGCGTTTAATGCTTCTTTGTCCCAAAGAGAGTTCCTTTCCTGTTTTGTTTATAGAGTCACAAATGTTTAGGTCTCTATATGCTGCTGCAATACTTTGGCCAAGAGGCTCTGGATCGCAGATACCACCAGAGTCTATTTCTTTTTTACCATCATTTCTACCATCAGTTCCAGAATACGGCTGCTGTTGTGTTGATCTGGACATGAAGCCCGAGGGGGTTTTCATTTTCTTCAAATCTATTGTTGGGGATTCAAGTTGGCAGTCTCTTTGAGAGATGTCGTATTCTGCTTTCTTCGGTTTATTTTCAAACTGCCTTTCTCCAAAAGAAGAGAGCAAATAGTTTTTCACGGTACATTTGGAACCTATAAGGCTTTCTGCTGCTCTGCAAAGTTCATGAGATGCCTGCTTGTCTGGCATGTTTTCAGAAATTGTATTTTTAACTTTGTTCATTGGCACTTCCCCTTCGCACTCTCTCTTAATGTTACATTTTTTAATTCTATTCCCCTTCTTTGCATCAGAGTTCTTCCTCGTTTGTGATTTAGTGAATATTTCCCCTTTATCATGGGACAAATGTTTAGAATCAAATGCTAATGGTTTCAAATATCCATTCAAATGCCTGCTCTGCTCATTTAAGGAATCCTTTTTATATGATCCCATTAAATGGATGCTCTCCAATTTGCTAGAAGCCCGGATAAATTTTTTCATGCCATTCTGCTTAAGATATTCAGTAGTAAGGCCGACACTCATCTCCCATTTAGCCATAAATTTCTTAGGAACCTTAAATAAATGAAAACAAGAAGAAATTAGAAAATAAATACTTACATGCAAATGATAGTATCACAGTAAGAGATTATCATACTTTCCTTCACAAAGTTTATTTGTGATTTATAACAAAACATACAACTCATTATGGCATTCTTATAGTGGCATTATTATATTCAGGTAATTTGACAAATACTGATCCCAAATGAAGCCAAATGGAATTGTTAGGAATTCCACTGGTCAGCCTGGAGTACTTCAAATGAAACTCTGTTCTAGATAGTTAATATTACCACTTCCAGAATGGAAAAAGGAATGCAGGGCTAGGAACCAGAAATAGATGAGTTCTTACTGGAACTACCATGTTTTCCTGAAAATAAGACAGTGTCTTATATTAATTTTTGCTCCCAAAGTTGTGCTACATCTTATTTTCAGGGGATGTCTTATTTTTCCTCAATGAATTGTATTCTGTATCCTGCTGCAGCAAAAACGCATCCAAACACGCAGCTGCATGTTTGATGCGTGTTGGATGTGTTTTAGATCTGATTGATGCAGCTTTTTGGGATGCAATTTATGGACAACAGTGTTATACATGTTCTGTTCGGGAATGCTGTGAAACGGAACATCTCCTACGTCTTACTTTCGGGGATGCCTTATATTACGCAATTCTACGAAACCTCTTCTATGTCTTACTTTCGGGGATGACTTATTTTTGGGGAAACAGGGTATTATTCTAAAATAAGCCCTGGTCATCTTATCCTATACCTACACTTCCAGGTCAAATGCTTCATCATTAGAAATATTGTAACTTGATCTCAAAATTATCAGTTCTATTGTTTTATTAAAAAGCAGGGGGGGGGAAAGCCTTTTTCTAATCCACTGTAGGTAGCTCTGTGAATATACCAATACATAAAATATTACTAAAGTTTCAAGTACCGGTGTCATATTACAGTGAACCCTCGAGTTTCGCGTCCTCAAGGATCGCGAAAGGGCTATTTCGCTAGTTTTCAACCCGGAAGTAAACTCCACCATCTGCGCATGCGTGCCCTTCCACGCATGCGTAGATGGTGGAGTTTCCCCGCCGGGCAGAGGCTTCCCTGGGTCTTCCCCCTCTTGCCCCGGTAAGACCCCAGCGGCGGTGGGCTGGAGCGCGAGCTTGGGGCACCCTAGCTCCGCTTCCCAGCTGGGAAGCGGAGCCGGCAACAGCGTGGGCGGGCGGGCGGCGCGCGCGAGCTTGGGGCAGCCTAGCCCCGCTCCCCAGCTGGGAAGCGGATCTAGGGAGTCCCCACCGCGCGCGCGTTGCTGGGGAAAGCGCGCGCGCTTGGGAACATCCCAGCTCCGCTCCCCAGCTGGGAAGCGGATCTAGGGAGTCCCCACCGCGCGCGCGTTGCTGGGGAAAGCGCGCGCGCTTGGGAACATCCCAGCTCCGCTCCCCAGCTGGGAAGCGGATCTAGGGAGTCCCCACCGCGCGCGCGTTGCTGGGGAAAGCGCGCGTGCTTGGGGACTCCCTAGATCCGCTTCCCAGCTGGGGAGCGGAGCTGGGATGTTCCCAAGCGAGCGGGCACCCAGGGAAGCCGTTGCGCGAGCAACGGGGTGGGCGGGCGAAGGGCGGGCGGCAGTAGAAGCAAAAACACCATCTGCGCACGCGCAGATGGTGTTTTTACTTCCGCACCGCTACTTCGCTAAAAATCGATCATCGCGTGGGGTCCTGGAACGGAACCCTCGCGATGATCGAGGGTTCACTGTATATCAGTCATTACTGTTTGAAAATGTTATGGCCATAACCAAAATAAAACTGACATCCTACTAATTTCAGAGGTATTTATACAAATGATTTCATTCCAACCGCAGTCTATGCTTTTTTCAATAATAGTTCATTTTGGCTGGATCCTAACTTATCTGTTAAATTTGAGCAAGAAGCCTAAACACAGCATATGCACAAGAACAAGAGATTTTACCTTGTGCCGGTAACCTTTCTCTTTTTGTTTCCCTCTTTTCCGAAGGACAGGTAGTTCTTCAAACTGATGTCTTCCTTCAAAAATCACAATAGCTTTTCCTATCACCCAGGCTCTTTCAGATGGATCACCCAATGCTTCCACATAATACTCTCGATATGGCTTCCGGTTAGTAACTATTGAAATAAAATTAGCTATATTTACATTTCGTACTAAGTTCAGAAAAGAACGGCCTGAAACTGCCAAATTAGAATTAGTAAATGGAGACTAAAATAAGTTACTGAAACAAATGTTCACTTTATTATAAGAGGGTCCTTTGCATGGTTTCTATCAACTTTCTTTTGGAATCAAGAACTCAAGGGAAATGCATTACTTTCCAAATATACATTCCCAGAACATTTCATGTTCTTTTCTGCCTGTGATTTTATTTATTAAATTTACTATTTATTTATTAGATAAAAGTATATGGCAACCTAACTCTTAATTGTTGTAATCTGCTTAGAGTCACCTCGTATCAAGATGGGCAGCTAACAAATTTAATAAATAAAATAAACCCGTGTACAATGACTCTAGGTAATTTACAAGATTAACATTTCACAGTGTAAGAACCCATAACCCCCACCACCACCCATGCAGGATGTAAGAAACCATATCACCCTCCGTATATTTTAAAAGTGTGTTTCAGTAAATGTCACCATTTTCTCCATGTTAAGCTTCAACTGTCCCCATTAACCAGAAGTGGTGACTCCAATGCAGGGTCAGAAATTGCTGAACCACAATTCCTGGCTCACAACATCGCCAATGAGGCAGACTACAGAGCAATATTCGGCAACACCGGAGGGCCTCCAATTCCTACATGCAGCATAGCAAACCATTCTGGGGACAAGAGGCAGGACAAAGTTAACCTTTTTCTCCTTGTACACCAAGAGACTTTGAAAATTGGCCATTCATTTTTTAAAAAAATCTTCCAATGGAAACAGTGAGTCTTCTTTTCCTCCGGAACCGCCTTCTACCGCACAAATCCCAGCGACCTTCTCTGGGTCCCGTCGACTAAACAATGTCGTTTGGCGGGCCCCAGGGGAAGAGCCTTCTCTGTGGTGGCCCCAGCCCTCTGGAATCAATTCCCCCCAGAGATTAGAACTGCCCCCACCCGCCTTGCCTTTTGCAAATTACTTAAGACTCACCTGTATCGCCAGGCATGGGGGAACTGAGACACCTCCCCCAGACTTTTATACTTTATGTTCGGTATGCGTGTGCTGCATGGTTTTAAATGATGGGGTTTTAGATGTTTTTAATATTAGATTTGTTTCATTGTAACATTGTTTTATTATTGTTGTGAGCCGCCCCGAGTCTTCGGAGAGGGGCAGCATACAAATCTAATAAATTATTATTATTATTATTATTATTATTATTATTATTATTATTATTAATTGGTGAATGTGTGTGGGGTGAAGGTGGTTTGGGGGAAAAAGAGCTGCACTTGGAATTAAGCCATCCACCCCCAAGAAATTTATCCTTCCCAGTCCCCTTTTCATTATTATTAGATGGCTATAGTGTATGGCTTCTTTCTTAGAAACATAGAAATAAATAAATAAATAAATAAATCCAATGCATAAACAGCTAACTTCAAAATAGTCCAGTTTAGAATTTTGCTGCATGACTGCATTAATATGGATAATACTCAGGAAGATCAAAATATTCCATTCAAGAATGTTCTGACCTTAAAACAGTCATTTGAAATACAGAGTAACAGAATTGGGAGAACCTTTGTAGTTATCTAGCTCAACTCCCTTATCAAGCAGGTGACTCTGTACCATTTTCAGACAAGTAGCTGTCCCAGTCTCTTTTTGAAAGCTTCCAATGATGAAGCACCCATAACCTTCGACAGCAAGCTGTTCTCGCTGTTAGAATTGTTAATTGTTCTCACTGGTTAATTGTTCTCACTGTCAGAAAATTTCTCCTTATTTCTAGGTTGAACCTCTACTTAGAAACATAGAAACATAGAAGACTGACGGCAGAAAAAGACCTCATGGTCCATATAGTCTGCCCTTATACTATTTCCTGTATTTTATCTTACAATGGATATATGTTTATCCCAGGCATGTTTAAATTCAGTTACTGTGGATTTACCAACCATGTCTGCTGGAAGTTTGTTCCAAGGATCTACTACTCTTTCAGTAAAATAATATTTTCTCATGTTGCCTTTGATCTTTCCCCCAACTAACTTCAGATTGTGTCCCCTTGTTCTTGTGTTCACTTTCCTATTAAAAACACTTCCCTCCTAAACCTTATTTAACCCTTTAACATATTTAAATGTTTCGATCATGTCCCCCCTTTTCCTTCTGTCCTCCAGACTATACAGATTGAGTTCATTAAGTCTTTCCTGATACGTTTTATACTTAAGACCTTCCAGTTTGATCAGTTTATTATTATTATTATTATTATTATTATTATTATTATTATTATTTATTATTATTCATTGGATTTGTATGCCGCCTCTCTCCGCAGACTCGGAGTTTCCACCCATTGTTCCTTGTCTGGCCTTTCAGTGCTTTGGAAATTTGAACTGTCCTGAACTTGATGCACTCAAAACAAATCTACTCACTACTGTATATAACAAATATTCTGTACTTCCCTTCTCCTCATTAAGAAAATATCATGTATTACAAATATGATTAGCTTAGGAATGTCATTTCTATTTCTTCCCTATCTATCATGATTAATCCACCCAATTAAATCATTTACAAAATGTTACATGTACTTAATTATGTTCAGTAATAAAACTCAAAACCTATATAAACTCAAAACCTATATGCAAGATGAGTAGGTTACCTTTCATTTTTGAATGAGTATCTAATACAGGATCATGACAAACTGTACAGGGCCACCATGGACGTCTGTTGAGCTTGGCCCATACAAGATCTCCAGCTTCATATTTCACCGGAGAAGGTTTGTTCTTGGTTCGACCCTTCGAAGTAAAACAATAAATTACAATAAATCAGTTGCTGAATTAGTTCTCATCATTCCTCATTGTAAAAGTGCACCGTATGAATTGGAAATTAAAATTGTCAAAAGAGTGTTTCACTTCAAGGCAAACTAATTACAAAATATTGTATAAAGGTAATGTTTTGAACATTTATAAATCATGCATTGCAAGATTTTATTCCAGAAAATCAAAGAAAAGAAGAAGAAACTCAAAGAAGGCACCAATTCATTCATTCATTCATTCATTCATTCATTCGTTCGTTCTGCTCAATCCCAAGGGACTCGGGGTGGCTTACAGCAAAGGTATTTTGGTAAATAAATCTGTCAACTCAAAAACCTGTGAACAAACCCTAAGTAGTATTTCTGCTCCCTTCTGAAAGGAAAGTGCTCAGGTCTTAACTGTGATATTGCCAATAAAAATGGGGAAAGGAATTTCTATTACTGACACAAAATATTTGATCCTTGAGAGCCTTTGTACCTTATCAGGGCTCTATTAATAGCATCTTCCTTAAGGCAAATAATACACTATTAGAAAACAACTTTTATTAAAGTGAAAGGAAGAAGAACTGAGATCCAGAATCTGCTTTTTTTAGTAGGGCTTTTCCTCGCCACGCATCAGAACACACACAAATCATAACACTGCTCAAGTATTACAAATATGCCACAATAGTATTTTATAAAAGGAGATAGCAATATGGAAGACATCCAACATAATCTAACCAAGCATAAAGTTCTTCCACTTAAATATACTATGATCAGCGGCACTTCCTTTGGGAAACTGAGGGTCTTGCTATAAAGAATTCACAGGCATTCAAAATTTAGCATAGGTGCAACACATGCAAAGAAATACATTTAATTTAGTTATTAAATTTATTTGTTCCCAATTTTGCTGCAAGGCTGATAGTACTGATATAGAATCTTTAAAAATCATTTTAGCCTTATATCATAAGTTCACATGAATCCAAGACTATTTGCTTCTGAGAAGATGTGCACATGATTGCACCGTTCAGTAATCTCAACAGCTTCCATCTTAACTTACTGAATTAGTGCTGTTTTTGTTAAATTAGATGTTCAATCTAGATATGCAATCTCTTTTATAGCATAATTTCCTCCCTTCCCTGGACTGTTCCTGGATTTCCTCCCTTAATATCCTAATATTCTATACTATCCTCCTTAACACTGGCCCAATTGGTATACAGTATTACCTATTATGGCAACAACTAGCAGAAATAATTATCCCATACAAAAGCCATGCTTGTTTCTACTCAGTCATGGAGATACAATATATTTCACATATGCTATTATAATATCCCACTGGCAACTGAACTTACTTTTCCCAGTTGCTATCCCCTTAATATTGTCACTGTGTCCATGCCTACTTTTAAACAAATTTAAGTAAGTTGCAACTTTTTATCTCACAGCTATAGCTCTAAGAACAATCTGCTTCCTTCCAAATTCTATTGTTAGCTGTTCATTATCTCAGAATTTTCTTTCTTTATACAGACATTCATACGCGCCTACTCACACACAAACACACACACAGTGAGATTAGGTCTTTTTTCCAGGTTTGATCTTGGGCTACAAATAATAAAGTTTGAACTTTAATAATCATTTTGGGATATTACCATGAGACCATGATTACTCATATAGATTTCTGAACTATAAGAATTTCTGAACTATAACTATATTTTTAATGGCATTCATCTGCATAATTGCAGAGAAATTATACAGGGAAAAGGGAATGTTATGCCGTCTGAAGCAGGAATAATGCTACATTCTCTGAAGACATGTAATCCAAGAGTCCATTGGAGTTGGGTGACCATGAATGTAGAATAATAATAGCAACAAGCACCCGTACTTACTATGCAAAATTATTCCCAGGGTCCAACTTTATTACCACAAACTGTCCACTACTACTCCCTCCTTCTATTTTGTACTACTAAGGAACATTGTCGTTTGCATAAGAGTAAAGTGTTTTTTATACAACCAGACTTTCTATTTTCAGGCATAATCTATTGTTTACTTCTTAATTAATTAAAATAATTTTTATTAGATTTATTTACATTTAGAAACAACATAGAAAAAGAAAATAAAAGACCCATTTTACAAACAACACAACTAACATCACACGCACAAACCCCTCACCCCACAAATGCTGTCTATAGTGACAGCTAAGCTATAATCCATTATTTCTATTAATTTCTAAAGTAATCTTGAGCTGCTAAATATCGACAATAAATATTCAAATTTTTGAACAACAGATAGTTTGCAAAATACTATTCCTAATAGTATTCCATAGTTTTTCCTCCCAATTATACATTATATTCATTCTAGTAATTCCTAATACCAAATTCCTATATATATATCCTTGCCATCCTAATTGTACGTCATATCCCTCTAATGCCAGAAGCCTTTTGTTTTTAAAGTTAAATCCATTCTTTGAGCTCAATAATATACAGTAGTTTGCAATCTGGGTGTCCGAATTCCCTGAGTTCTATTATCCTGTAATCATTTTAATTTAATTTTGGGTTTTTCCCCTGCCCATATAAATCTTGATAAAATTTTATTTAATTGATCAAAATATCTTTTATCCAATTTAATCGAAATTGTTTGAAAATAATACAGAAATTTGGGCAAATGTGACATTTTAATGGTAGATATTCTTCCAATTAATGATATTTGTAGTCTATTCCATTTCTCTAATTTTGTTTCTATTTTTTAAGTAATGTCATATAATTATTTACTTCTTCTTAATTCCAGAAACTTCAGAAGCCATTTTGTATTAACTGTATCAGCACAGTATTATGTGCATTCTCTGCCACTAATTAGACTTCATCTGCAGACAATGTCTTCAAGCTTTTTGCCTCCTCCTCCTTCCTTTCTTCTCTTCTCCAACCATGGAAGAGATAAAAATATTTCTAAAGCCTGTTTTGTGTCCTTAGCTTAATAGAGATATAGCCATAAAGCAGAGTTGGAATGTAAAAACAAACAAACAATTATCTTGAGTTTGAAAAGAATTTGTTCTTCAAATAAATAAGCAAAATTTGAATTAGAATTTGAATGAGACCATTTTACGCAGTAAACATGGGAACCTTGTGGCTTCCAGAACAAAGAATTAGAGTTATCAGAATCCCTGACCAATGGTCAAGTTTGACTCTAGCAACCAGAAGATGCCATTGATCAATATCTGGAGAAAGAGATTTCACTTTTGTCTTACATAAAACATTTTCTATGTTGATGACCAGGCTTATATATAATTATTTCAACATAAGGATTTTGTTTTGTTTTTTTATTGGGGAATCCTAGCAGGATAGTAATTACTAGTCTGGAGTTTATTTATTTGTTGAAAAGCATTAGAAAAATAATTCACCAACATTGGCATATTATGCAACCTCTGTCAGCATGTACATACATTTTAATTATTGTTTACAAGTTCACAAGTATTACTGGCAATCTTCTTGTTCCTACTGGCACATCAAAGGAAGAATGTTGCTTTCAATTCTAGACATTTCCTCTGTTAAGGATGTTCATTTGACTCCATTGTTAGGATTGTGTAAATATATAGTTACACACCTCACCTAAATGCACAGTTTTATAAAACTATTTGTTGGACAACAAGAAAAATCAGTCCCTGCTCTTGCTTAGTAGGACAGAAAAGAGAAAAATGGAACACAGGAAAATTTTGGAACAGAAAATACCAACTATGACTATAGTAGGCATAACACATTTGAGCTAATATATGCTAGTAAGATCTGATACATTTCTGTAAAATAAATATTCCTGACATATTCTATAGCTTATGCCTAATTTTGCTTTAAGATCTTAGTTCTTAATTTTTTAAATTTAAGAACTAAGATCTTAAAGCAAAATTAGGTGTAAGATACAGCATATGTATAAAATATGCCTCTTCTTCCGAACTATTTTCACCTTAAGAACCCGCTGCTGCTGGGATGCCCCGCCTCCGGACATCCGTTGCCAGGCAAAGGCTCCCCTCACTGGGAAACCCTACCTCCGGACTTCCATTGCCAGCGAAACGCCCGTTTTTGCACTGCTGAGTTTCCCCTGAGGCTCCCCTCCATGGGAAACCCCACCTCCGGACTTCCGTGTTTTTGCGATGCTGCAGGGGAATACCAGCAGGGGAATACCAGCATTGCAAACACGGGCGCTTCGCTGGCAACGAAAGTCTGGAGGTGGGGTTTCCCAGCGAGGGAAGCCTCAGCGAAATTGCAGCATCACAAAAACACCGAAGTCCAGAGGTGGGCATAGGGCAGCAAGTTTCTCTCCCTAAAGGTGGGAAAGAAAGGGGCCAATTGCAGGCCTGCTTTCCTCCCCGTCCCTTGGCTCTCCACCTCCTCCTCGCCGCCACCAGACACTCAGCAGCAGACCGCGGTGAGTGGACGGGAGATTCGGGAGCTTATTATATCTATGTCTAAAATCTCGTGCTCTGCCGCGGGCCAGATAAATGACCTCAGCTGGCCGCATGTGTCCCGCGGGCCGTAGTTTGGGGACCGCTGCTCTATAACCTTCATTATGTATTGGATAAAATAAACAAATAAAAAAAATAAACTCTTTGTCAAAAGAGAGCATTAAGGTTTTCTCTATAATTCAGCACCAATCACATCAGGTTCCTAGTGTGTAAATTCCACCTAAAAAACTATAACTCTGGTTGCAAAACTTCCAACCTAGGACTCCAAAACAGTGGCCTAAGAAACTTCGAAGCACATCTCTACGCCAGCCATATGTGAGCCACTGCTTTCTTTGCCACTGAAATAATCGGAGCATACTGTACTTTTGTTCCACAAGTTGTAAAGCAGATAGGTAATGAGGATGTCTCCTTCCTCTGTGGAAAGATACCACACAGCCATGTCACCTACAGAGTCCCCAGCTGGTGATAATGGACGGTGTGAACCAAAAATCTGGTGATGCATCTGCTATTGAGGACAAGAAGTTCTTCCTATTCGAATTCAGCCGGTTTGGATTCCACTAACCACTGTGCATGAGCATTGTATAAATCGTGTATTTTTTAAAATAGCATTTTGAACAAAGCTTCTCCTTCAAGTGTCCAAATGATCAGAGTTTCTCAACAATTTGGTACAGCTGCTGTGAAGGCCTTCCACTGCCAAGTGGATATATTTCTGCGTGCATAGGCTCTTCTAGCAGGGCTAATGGTGAAACAAAGCAGCTGCAAATAGTCCTGATGGAAGTGCCTTCCATGCTTGCAAAATCCATGGATGTATGACCTTCACAACAACAGCACCAACGTTTTGGAGGACACATCTGTCCTATCTCTTGAGTTGCTGAATTGTCTAAAATGAATTTCTTTCAAAGGACCCATTCTTTATGGACGGAGCAGAAAGACATATTTCAGTTGGAACAAGGGACCCCAACCCCTGGGCTGCAGACTGGTACCCATCTGAGGTCCACCGGGAACCGTATTGCACAAGTAGCAGACAAACATGCGAAGCTTCATTTGTGCATGTGCAGGAGCTAGGTTGTGATGGGGGAGTTGTTGTTCACTATTTAAACTATATCTATCCCACTTCCAATCAAAGGCCCATATTTAATATACTGAATATGGGTTATTCTGACAATATATATGCAGAATTTATTGTCTGAATTGAATTTAAAAGGTGCTTAATGATGATTAAAGCATTTCAAATATTCAAGTATCTACAGACTTTATTGCAGAAGCAATGATCCAAGTGTAATTCCCTATAGCAATTACATCACAGTTGAGAATTAGTTCTCTATATTTCTGAATTCAATACACACATACTACCCTAAAAGCTCCATTATATATTCAACTTACAAATGATTATTCCCATCAACACATTTGAAAATATATTTACTTAAAAATCAACATAGGTAACATTCTAATGTGTTTGGAATTCTCCTGTACTATGTCAAGAACTAGATAAATGTTGACATTAATACAAGATTAAAATATGCACATGGCAGAAAGTAACAAATCAAGCCTAGCCAACACCTTTTTCTAAATAATCCACCTCTCCGTAGCTATAATTATTGCACATGTCCAATAAGTGGCTTTTCATAATGTACTTTAACTGGTTTTCAGCTCCGCTGAGCTTATTGAAAGCACTAGAATAATTCATGTTTGCATAAATTAACACTGTGTGTGATATCTACAGGGAATATTATTTCTGCAGTTTTCTCTTTTTTCCCCTCAACTGATTTTCCTTACTCATTAGAAAGGAGAGGAAATATTACACTCTGTAGTCCCCTACTGGACTAATGTGGCATTCAGTTGTCACAATGGCGCCCTCTTCCTGTTTATATTTATTAATGTGGATGAAAGAATTTTAACTGTGTTTTTTAAAAAAGGGAATGAGCTTTGAATATGACCACAAATCAGTCAGAAACAGATTTCTTATGCAATCTAAAACACTTCTAAATTGTTGGGGCCTGGATGGGTGTCAACAAACTCAAACTCAACCCAGACAAGACGGAGTGGCTGTGGGTTTTGCCTCCCAAGGACAATTCTATCTGTCCGTCCATTACCCTGGGGGGGGGGAATTATTGACCCCCTCAGAGAGGGTCCGCAACTTGGGCGTCCTCTTCGATCCACAGCTCACATTAGAGAAACACCTTTCAGCTGTGGCAAGGGGGGCGTTTGCCCAGGTTTGCCTGGTGCGCCAGTTGCGGCCCTATTTGGACCGGGAGTCATTGCTCACAGTCACTCATGCCCTTATCACCTCGAGGCTCGACTACTGTAACGCTCTCTTCATGGGGCTACCTCTGAAAAGTGTTCGGAAACTTCAGATCATGCAGAATGCAGCTGCGAGAGCAATTATGGGCTTCTCTAAGTATGCCCATATTACTCCAACACTCCGCAGTCTGCATTGGTTGCCGATCAGTTTCCGGTCACAATTCAAAGTATTGGTTATGACCTATAAAACCCTTCATGGCACCGGACCAGAATATCTTCGGGACCGCCTTCTGCCGCACGAATCCCAGCGACCAGTTAGGTCCCACAGAGTCGGCCTTCTTCGGGTCCCATCGACTAAACAATGTCGTCTGGCGGGACTCAGGGGAAGAGCCTTCTCTGTGGTGGCTCCGACCCTCTGGAACCAGCTCCCCCCTGAGATTAGGATTGCCCCCAACCTCCTTGCCTTTCGTAAACTCCTTAAAACCCACCTCTGCCGTCAGGCATGGGGGAACTGAAACATCTCCCCCTTGCCCATGTTGTTTTGGTGTTTGATTGATTGTGTGCTTGTTTTTTTATATATATTGGGATCGTTTTATGAATTTCTTAACTTAAAATTGTAATTGGATTGGTGGGTATTGGATTTATCACTATGTACTGTTTTGCCATTGTTGTGAGCCGCCCCGAGTCTGCGGAGAGGGGCGGCATATAAATCCAATAAATCTAATCTAATCTAATCTAAATTGTTCAAATGTAAACTCTATGGATTGGTCTAGGACCATTTGTAATCCACTTTTAATTCAGTGGGCAATTTTGTTAGCAAAATTGAAAAAAAACAATTGAAAAAGTTCTTGCACTTACTTAGAGCCTCTGTGGTTCTGAAAAAGGTTTTTGTTTTTGCTTTTTTTACAAATTAGAGGACTCATCAGAACAATGAAAAAGACAATAGTACTGTGCTCAGTCCTGAAAGAGATGGATGATAAAGATGGCTCCACCTTTTTTCATCCAAGAATTCTCTGGCTTCTTGACTCTCATCCCCATATCCTACAAAAGTACCTCAAACCTACCCATTTGATAGGCAAAGTGCTGACATTAGCTCGACCTCTGTTCTGAACTTGCCTCCCTATTATGTTGCTCTATGAAGCAACAATAAGTTGTAGGAAGCAACAATAAATTGTAGGAAGCAACAATAAGTTGTAGCCACTTGAATAATTCCCAAAGATTTTTCCCAAACTTAAATTCTGCTTTACAATATTTTCATGGCTATGGAATAAAAGGGTCCAAAGAATGGAGAGATGTTCATCCTAAAGAAATGTGTAGTTTTCTTATAATCTAGATGTCACTGGGGATAAAAGTTCAACTCATGCTGCTAACAAACATTCTTCGAGAAAGCAGTTAATAACATTGAAGAAAGTATGACGTGAGCAAAGTGCATGAGAAACGGACACATTTTTGTGCATGTACAGAGAGGTTGAAAACTAGATAGGGAGTACAAAAACTTCAGATGACCACTAGATTGTAGTTAAAAAAAGTTTGCTCATGTCATACTTTTTTCAATATTATCAATAGTTTCTCAAAGAATGTTTGTTAGTAGTATGAGTCGAGTTGTCACGGCAGCATCACCTGACATATTGGGACTTTCCCTCCTTCACTAAACTGTGCATGGGTGTGGTCAGCATGGTCAGCATGACGAGCTGCCCCGAGTCTTCGGAGAAGGGCGGCATAGATATCTAATAAGTAATAATAACAATAACAACAACAATAATGATGATGATGATTATGATGCATCCGGCCCACTGGGCAAATGTTGGACAGCCCTGATCTAAACCATTCTTGCCATCTGAAGATCATCTAAATCAGTGATGGCAAATCTATGGCATGGGTGGCACAGGTGGAACGCAGAGCTATATCTACTGACACACGAGACATTGCCCTAGCTCAGCTCCAGTGTGCATATGTGTGCTGGCCAGCTGATTTTTGGCTCACATAGAGGCTCTGGGAGGTCATTTTTGACTCCCAGAGAGCCTGGGGGGGATGGGGGAGGGCTTTTTACTGCCCCCCAGCTCCAGGGAAGCCTTTGGAGCCTGAAGAGGGCAAAACATGAACCTATTGGGCCCACCAGAAGTTGGGAAACACAGCTTCAGAGTCCTCCAGGGGGTGGGGAAGCTGTTTTCACCCTTCCCGGGCATTGAATCTTTCGGCACCCAAGGAAAAAAAGGTTCGCCAACACTGATCTAAATGTTTGCAGCCAATATGAAAACCCTCTGAGAAGCTGCTGTTGCTAAGCATTATTTAGGATCCAGGCCAATATTAGTAGTCAGCAGTGCATTTAAGTAAGTAGGAATACTAAGTATCAAGTTAAAATTTGGCAAACACATAAAACAACCATAAATATTAACGCTATAGCTTTATCCAATACACCTCTGAAGCATATCAAAGTCCTTCACAAAGAAAAATGAAAGAAAACAATGAAGAAATGAGAAAGTAGCAGACAGAAGTCTATTGGGTACAGACAGAACATCTCCAAATGGAACATACTGGTCATGAAGACAGTTTCCAAAGAGAACATACTGATTACTGAGCAGAGACGCATTTCACCAATGACATTCTTATCATCACAAACATGTTCTAGAAAAGAGACAACCTACATGTTCAAAAGGCCACCTCGTTAATTTACATATTCTAATGCCATTCCATTTTATCTATAAACATTGAAACATTATATTTAACGAGGAAATGCGGAGCACAATGAAAGTGGGATAGAAAGTGACAAATAAATAGAATCCTTAAGATAACAAATACAGTATATACTAGTATGAGGGTCGCCCAGGAAGTAATGCACCAAATTTGTTTTCTTAGTCTACAGTAATGGTACGAATGCGAAACTTTAGATATACATTATTTGAATTGTCAGGGGTGCGTGTGTAAATTTTGTGTTTTTTAGACAGATAGTGTAGTTGCAGCAGTGTTTCAAAATGGCATCTGTAAGTGATGTACGTTACAAGCAGCGTGTCGTCATTGAATTTCTCACTGCGGAGAAAGAAACTGTGGGGAACATTCACAAACGTTTGTGTACAGTTTATGGAGAATCTGCAGCTGACAGAAGTACACTTAGTTGCTGGGCAAAGAGGGTGAGGCCATTAGAAGACGGTTCGGCAGAGCTCCAAAGCTTCATGACCAGAACGAGGAGTGGTACCAACAGAGCATACACACGCCCTTGTGTCTCGCTGAGGAAAGGCCATAGAATGGGACGGAGATTACGTGGAAAAATAGGGAGTGTAGAAGGAACATCATTCTTTCTTGTGTGTAAGTTTCATTGTGTTCAATAAATAATTGTTGAAGAAAAAAATATGGTGCATTACATTCTTGGCAACCCTCATAGAATGGAGACACAATGTAGATTTAGATTTAATTCTCCAAAGCCCCATTGACTATAATAGGAATGTACAAAAAGCAAAGTTCAGATCTGATGCTAAGCTTTAAAGTGACTTCTTTGCTCTTGATTTATTGAGATTATATAAAGTCAACCTTACAGCATAGCTGTAATGTATTGCATGTATGTCAGGTTAGTATGGCTCATTTCAGTCAGGTAACTATTTTTTTTTTAATTCTAGGTTAACTTTATTAAATATATATATCTTACACATTGCAAAATGCCCTTACATACAGAACAAAATTTTAAATGTCCTACTTGTTTTAAAATACCCCCCATTATCCTTCCCAAAATATAAGATGGAAGGAAAAGGGAAAGGGTTTTCAAGAGGAAACCATGGTGGAATTTTACCTTCTACGACCCTTCACAAGAGTAAGCAGCTGGTTCTCTTATCCTTTTTATAGGAACTCTGGCTTGCATTAAATTCATGTTAATTTGATTTGTATTGTGAGCAACTCTGTTATTTCAAAAGTTCAAAGACGTCAAAACAATTTAAATCTAATCTGGATTATTTTTTCATTGTCTCATTCGCTAGACTTTGGGGATCAACTATTATCAGCTTTATAAAAGTAAAGAATTGTATGACAATGTCTTACCAGAGGATATTTTGTCTCTCAAAACCCCAATGGCTTTGCTTCATTTATAGAATTTTATTTACCTAGAAAATGTATTTTAATCTTATTTTCCTGTAACAACATGGTTCCAACATAGCATGACATGATAATGCTGTATTTTGTGGGCTGGAGTATCACACTTAATTTTTGAGTGGAATGTTGGGGGGCAAGAATGAGAAAGGGAAGAAGAAAGAGGCAAAAATTATAATTGATTTAAGGTTAAATTAAATAAAATTAAATTAAAACACTGTATAAAATATGTTCCTTTGTAAAAGAAAAGCTACATGTTGCCATATTTGTGCAAACATTGTTTTTAAAGAGCAAAGAATTTAAGATTTCATAATTAAATTTAAACAACACAAATGAGAAAACAGGAAATGAAAAACTTCTTTCAATCATTAATAAGGGTTTGTGGCTCTCCTTTTATAAATTTTGGTCTTTCTTTTTTCAACTTCATTCATTATTTAACATGCCAACCTTAATCTAACAATTAATTTAGCAGGGGTTCCGACCCCCATAGTGATGCTTAAACAGCTATAGGCACAATACAAGTTCTTCTCACAGCAGGGGTAGAAAAAGTTAGCATTCAGAACTAACAAAATAGAATATAAAATATACAGCTGTGCCCAATTTATTGATTCCTCATATAAAAAATCTTAGCATAGTTATTACTCCCCTAGTGCTGTACAGGATGAAATAGTTACATATAGGGATTCAAAAATCACCTGTGCAGCACCTGGTTTAGAATCTATACATCAGCCCAATTAATGGGTTTGTTGTTTTTATTAAATCAGCATTTCATGGTTGTTCAGCAGAAGCACCAAGAATTATCCACCCACATATAGATTTCTTTATGGGAATCAAAGTCAAGAGTCTTTATCACCAAAACAAGAGAAAGAAGTTCAGACAGAAGTTGAAGTCTCATTATAAATATCGTTTCTAGGCAAAATCACTGCCTTGGTAAAGACTCCATATTTTTCTACAGAAATACCAGAATTTTCTTAAAGTAACATTTAGATGAAAAATAAAATAAAAATGTACTTAAAACTTCAGCACATTGGAATGGAGAAAATGATTTTTAAAAAGGCATACTGCGTTCAGTTCTGAAGATCTCACCTACAAAAAGATATTGACAAAATTGAACGGGTCCAAAGACGGGCTACAAGAATGGTGGAAGGTCTTAAGCATAAAACCTATCAGGAAAGACTTAATGAACTCAATCTGTATAGTCTGGAGGACAGAAGGAAAAGGGGGGACATGATCGAAACATTTAAATATGTTAAAGGGTTAAATAGGGTTCAGGAGGGAAGTGTTTTTAATAGGAAAGTGAACACAAGAACAAGGGGACACAATCTGAAGTTAGTTGGGGGAAAGATGAAAAGCAACATGAGAAAATATTATTTTACTGAAAGAGTAGTAGATCCTTGGAACAAACTTCCAGCAGACGTGGTTGGTAAATCCACAGTAACTGAATTTAAAAATGCCTGGGATAAACATATATCCACCCTAAGATAAAATACAGAAAATAGTATAAGGGCAGACTAGATGGACCATGAGGTCTTTTTCTGCTGTCAGTCTTCTATGCTTCTATGACAAAAAAGGCTAACAAATTTCTTTTCTGAATTATCCCCTGAAACTGCAAGACACTTCAAAATTCTACTATTTTTATATCCTAAAATACTGCCACAAATTGATACATGCAATATTATCAGTGTATATTAAAACTTTTTGTTACAAGTTGACCTATTGTAGTGATGGCAAACCTTTTTTGATTTGCGTGCCAATAGGTGTGTGCCTGTGGTAACACGCACGCATGAGCCCATGGCCACTGCCTCCCCCACATGCATGCGTGCGCATACCCCACGCTGCCCCTGCACACAATCCCCCCAATCCCCGCGCATGCACACAGGCCTCACTGAAGCCTGTGACTGTGAAAAAACAGCCAAACCAGAAGTTTGGACAATGGACTTCCGGTTTGCCCCTTGTGCTGTTTTTGCACTCTGGAGCCTTCAAGAAAGCTTCCTGATGTCCTGGACTATGAAGAACAGCACAACCGGCTGCTGTTTTCCAAACTTCCGGAGTGCAACAAACAGCACAACAGGCAAACCGTAAGTCTATTTTTCTGAACTTCTGGTTTGGCCATCGTGCTGCTTTTTGCCCTCTGGGGCTTCAAGGAAGCTTCCCTGAAGCCTCTGGAGGGTGAAACGGCCTTCCTCACGGCTGTAAATTAGCTGGCTAGCATGCGCATATGCGCTGGAGCTGACATAGGGCAATGTGCCCTCTGATATGGCTCTGTGATATGGCACCTGTGGACTTATTGCATATAGCTATCTTGTGTAGTATCCTGACAAGTCTTGGCAAGATGTGGATTGTAAATTTGTAGTCCAACATCTGATAACACCCAGTTTGAGAAGGGTTGATGTATACATTAAACAACTCAATTATGTCTTCCAACAGTACATAAAATGTGAGAAATTTCAAGCTCCAGCCAACAATATAAATTATGTGTTTTCTAAAAAAAGGCACCCAAAATAGTTAGTGCTTAATGCTGTAATACACACAGCTGGTAGAATCAATAAATAATGCTGCCAATTTGACATACACAATGATTAATAACAGAAATGAAAAGAAGCCAGGTTCAATTTCATTTTTCTGTGTAAAACATTAAATATTCCTTGAATATATTTACCCAATCCACCATAGAAGCAAGCAGGTTCTGTCTAAAAAGGAAACATACCTGATGGGACCTAAAAGAAGGGCCTTCCCTGCAGTGGCTCCCTCCCTTGGAACATCATTCCCTCAGAGATGAGGTTGTCTTTTTCCTTGCTACTTCTCTGGAAGACCCTGAAAACTGTCAACGTCCTTGAGGATTCAATGATGTTTCAGAGTCAATCAAGTGGCTTGTATGATCAGATTTCTCATTGCTGGAGACGGGGATGTTGTTTCTGGGGGGGGGGTGGTTATATTGATTTTTAACACTATGTGCCAATTGGAGTCATTGAGTGTGAGTTAGGTGGCCATATAAGTAGTAGCATTTATTACTGATACCAATAACTTTGATCTTAACACCTCAATATACTAAAAATACATTGTATAATCTATCATGGCTATGCATTGTATAGCCATTATTTGCACTCTAAAATTTCTTGCTGCAGCATAAGCCACAAGAATAAAATCCCCAAGATTTCTTAAAGTCAGTGGAATCTACTCAGGGGTGGGTTCTAACTTACCTCACCACTGGTTCGCTTCGTTATGTGCCGCCCCGAGTCTTTGGAGAGGGGCGGCATACAAATCTAATAAATTATTATTACTATTACTATTATTATTATGTGGTTGCCCATGCACACTGCCAAAAAACAAGCAAAAAATTGGCAAAAACAAGTTGCTGCCATGCATGCGCAGTGTTGAAACCTCAGCTTCCGCACATGCGCAGAAGCAAAAACCAGCAAAAAATCCGTTCCCCCCCCCCCAAAAGATGGTGGCATCCACAAACCAGAACCAACAGAATCGGCTTCCTGACATCATCACTGGTTTACTACCGGTTTTATAGAAGCAGTACAAACTGGGAGGAACCCACCTCTGAATCTACTATTATATTTTTTTCTGATTTAAAAAAAAATCCTTATCACTAAATGGAAACCAGATAATTACTCCATACAGCATACCTAAGAGTACTTTATTCCGAATATCACAATATCCGGCTTTCTTTCTCCTTGACTAGAATAATAATAATAATAATAATAATAATAATTATTATTATTATTATTATTATTAATTAGATTTGTATGCCTCCCATCTCCGAAGACTCGGGGCGGCTCACAACAATAATCAAAAACAATATAACATTGCAACAAATCTAATATTAAAAGAGAACAATATATAAATCCCCGACAATTTAAAAATGCTCTTTTCCCCTCAACATTGTATTTGTAAATGACATGGATATGGATGTTTTTATCTCTTTTTTTGACAGCATAGACTCTTACTAAAATAGAGAATAAAAATGAATTTCCATAGCCCAGTTAAATGCAGTATTGTCTCCAATTTATGTCAGCAAATTCCTTTACATTTTTGAAAGAAATGTTATGATCTCTCTATGATACTATAATACATTTTCCTACTGACAAAGGAGATATCACTGTTTTAAAAAATGACTCCACTCTTTGTCATGTGGAGTCGTTTTATGTACGCACTTAGGTATTGTGACACAAGAAATGTTGCCTATATCTGTTTTGCCAAAGTATGGAATGGCCACTTTCCATAACTCTATGACCGTATCTGGGGAAAAAAGAAATGGGGCGGAATAGAAGACCATCATCATCATCATTATCATCTACAAGAAAGCAGATTTTGGCTTCTTTGAAAAGGTAAAATAGGAAGGAAAGATCATAAGGAAAGCCGAAGTAGAAGACAACAACCATGAGATTGGAGAAAGGCTCCCGACAACAATTAGAATATAAAGTTGAAGCATAACATTTCCAGTAGTACAGTATCCCTCACGTTTAATTTGTTATGAAGAAAAACCAGTATGATATTCAAAGCAAGTTTTAGAAAGGAAAATACATAATATTTAAACCACTGTTTCCTTAAGTACTACCTCATTTACATGTAATTTTTTCGTTCAAATTGAGTTTGATTCCTAGTTAATATACATACAATTTTGTTAGCAGCCATACAGACATGAGTGCCTGCTGCCTTCTTTCAGGGTATTTTTTTCCCAATGTCTTAATCTAGCCCAAAACCATGAAATTTCCCTGTGGTCTCCCATTCCAGTACTAACCAGTGCTTATAGTACGGGGTTTCCTATTAAGTGTTGTACCTCATGATTCTTGACAAATGTGTATTTTCTTTTACATACACTGAGAGCATATGCACCAAAGATAAATTCCTTGTGTGTCCAATCACACTTGGCCAATAAAGAATTCTATTCTATTCTATTCTCTATTCTATCTATTCTATTCAAAAGTAATAAAAAGCAACCTTTGTCTTCAAATTAATCTGGCCTTACTGAAAGAAAAATTTACTCATTTAGTGTAGACATTCCAATACTAACAGGTAACAATATTCCATGTTACTTAGAAATGTTTTTGTTCCCCATAGAACGCTTGTAACAATGTAAAACTAGGACAAGAAAAAAGAAGTCTGAGCAATAACCCATTAAATGTTTGTTCTTCTTTTAGGGGGAAAATAGAAAGATACATTAAACACGTTTTCTAGATTAGGAACAAGTACAGTGATACTTCATCTTACGAACCCCTCGTCATATGAACTTTTCGAGATACGAATCCAGGGTTTAAGATTTTTTTGCCTCTTTTTCCGAATTATTTTCACCTTACGAACTTGCCGCTGCCGCTGGGATGCCCCGCCTCGGGACTTCCATTGCCAGGCGAAGGCTCCTCTTGTTGGGAAACCCCACTTCCGGACCATCCATTGCCAGGCGAAGCGCCCATTTTCGCGCTGGTGGGATTCCCGAGGCTCTCCTCCATGGGAAACCCCACATCCGGATTTCCGCGTTTTTGGGATGCTGCAGGGGAATCCCAGCATTGCAAAAACAGGGGCTTCACTGGCAACAGAAGTCCGGAGGTGGGGTTTCCCAGCGAGGGAAGCCTCAGCGAAATCGCAGCATTTGCCAGAGAAGCGCACGTTTTTGCAATGATGGAATTCCCCTGCAGCATCGCAAAAACGTGGAAGTCCAGAGGTGGGGTTTCCCATGGAGGGGAGCCTCATGGGAATCCCACCAGCACGAAAACGGGCGCTTCGGCTGGCAAAAGGGGTGAATTTTGGGCTTGCACTCATTAATCGCTTTTCCATTGATTCCTATGGGAAACATTGTTTCATCTTATGAACTTTTCACCTTACGAATCTCGTCCTGAGTTCGTAAGACAAGGTATCACTGTATTAGCTTACTACATTTAGCTATCAATGCTATGTGTTATTTTAAAGTTATCAAATTCTAGGGGTTTTTTGTAACCTTACACAAGCCAGAAGCAAAGCAGAAAGTCAACCTAGTATACCAGAATTTAAATCCTCGACTGCCAAGCGGTCACTTAATATTGAGTGTCACGATGGACCTCCCCCAAGTTATTTGTAACCATTTTTGGAATTATGATGCCTATACACATCCTGCAGGTCATGTGACTGCATTTTGGGTGCTTGTCACCCAGCTTCCTTTTACAGCCATTTGCAGTGTCTCACAGTCACATGACTGCTTTTTGTAATGTTTTTTGCCAGTTTCCTGCACTTACTTCTAGCTTCCAGCAAAATATATCTATTGCGGAAAATGCATTAATTTAAACATTGCCATATTTGTTTACTGGTGGTTGGAGGGAAGAGTCATAACTTTGAATCCTGTCATATGATATCTCAACTTATGACCGCATAGACATATGATTGTTGTACTAATATTTAATCCAAGTTCAATTTGCAATCTAATCCATGTGTTAGCCTAGTTACACTCGTCCACTGGGCTGAACAATGTTCTTTGGAGGTTGGCCTGTTAAACAATGACCTATTTTTTTCCTACTGCACAATGAAATCTGTTTTACACTAATTTTAAAGCCCATTTTAAGCACAAAGGTTTTTTATTGTTACTCTTTGCAAAGAATGTTTTCCAAGCCCTAAGTCTCTGCAGGTTTTTTTTCCATTGCTCTGACTTGCTCCAAATGTTTCTTTCCAGCCCTAACCAGGTGCTAACAATGTTCCCAGCAATTACCGACTTGCAAGGTCTCTCATTGTTATTCTCTGCAAAGAATGTTTTCCAAGCCCTAAGTCTTTGCAGGCTTTTTTTCCATTGCTCTACTTGCTCAGAATTTCTTCCCAGCCCTAACCAGATTCTAACAATGTTCCCAGCCCTTACTGGCTTGCAAGGTCTTTCATTGTTATTCCTTGCAAAGAATGTTTTTTAAAAGCCCTAACCAGGGGATAAAATAATGTGCTGAAACTGACCAGACTAAGGGTGTTAGCCAGATGAATATCTGGTAAGAAGATTCTTTTCCTTATTTTCCTCCCAAAAAACTAAGGTGCGTCTTATACTCCGAAAATTATGGTATATTTCAATTATTAAATGGCCTATGACCAAAAGTACTGTGCTTTCCCCATAATAGTGATTGCAAACCTTTTTTTCCTTGGGTGCCCAAAGCATGCTCGTGCACAGTATCGCTTACACACGAGTGCCCACATCCATAATTCAATGCACATATAATTAAATTCACACATAATTCAATGCACCACATTATTCAAGCCTGCACACGTGCACATGACCCCCCCTGCTGTTTCATCTCCTGTGCATGTGTGCATGACCTCCCTGCTCCCCAACTTCCGGTGGGCCAGGTGGGCCTGTTTTTTGCCTTCTGCACGCTCCAGAGGCTTTCTTGAAGCCTGGGGAGGGTGAAAATGCCTCCCAGAGCCTCTGTGCAAGCTAAAAATCAGCTGGCCAGCATGCACATGCATGATGGAGCTGAATTAAGACAACAGATCATGTGCCAGCTGATGTGGCTCCACATACCACCTGTGGCACGCATGCCATAGGTTCACCATTATTGCCCTATAAAAAACCCCAAGAAATACCCTGCATTTTTCTGAATATAAACCTTTGCCCACCTGTGGCAAACGTTTGTGTTGTACATGCATAGGCGTGTCCAAAAATTGTGCATGAATATATTTAATTAATTTTATTTGTATGCCGCCCTTCTCTGAGGACTAAATGTTGTTTATATCATAGATATTTTATGATACGTATGCAAAGCAGAAGGCCATGCCTGCTATCAATACTTTTGTCTGGTCACTCTCAAATGAAGGCTTGTAGTAACCTATACCCTGGTCTTATAATCAACAACTAACTGGTTGAAATGATCCTCAGCTCAATGCAGTTAAAGTGATATTTTGATACAGCTCTATAACTTTCTTAAATGACCCAGCTACCACATTTCTTCTCGTACTCATTTAACACAACAAGGAAAGCATATTATTACTTACTTTAGCAAAAATTACTATTGACTGATTGAAAGGTCATAAGGAACAACACTTAATAATAGATGCCTCACTTCACCTATTTTTATGATTTTCCACGAATTAATTGCGAAAAGCAAACTAAAAATAGCCACTGAAAATGGAGGAATTAAACACATGTCTTATGAACTTAAAAAGCCATTTTACTTCTGAACAGAAACAATGAACAAAGTTGTTAAGCGGTTTGTGTACAGCCATAAAATAAGAGGGCTTCATGCATCTCATTTATGGAATAATAATCTAAAGCAGGGTTATCAAATTTGTGGCCCACATGCATCACGCACTGATCATGCCCACGGCCAGTTTAGCAAAGGGGGAAAAAAATTCATGATACATCATGCAAAGTATCTGATGTAAAGTATATGGGGAGAGGCAAAATAATTTTTGACCACTTTAGCATCCCCAGAAAACCCCACGACTCTTAAAACACAACTAAGGAGAACTAGAACTATTTCAGAATTCAAGATTTTGCTGCTACTAGAGCCTGGGGTGGGGAGGGAATAGAAATTGACTCCCCCATTATTTTCAGCAGAGGTCTCCATGAAAGGAACATTTTGGACCAATCTCTAATTTTTTTTGTTTTCCAGGCCTGTTCTGGATTGTTCAATCTGCCATAAGGAATACTGTTATAAAGATACATTGTTTTTCTCTGAAAACAATGAAGATAATCTATCTGAAGGTTACACAGTATTATACAATATCAAGGCCCCTAAAATAACAAGTTATTTTTTGCAAACTTCCACAGTAACAGCAATCCTCCCAAGAAACTTTCCAGATGCATTAGATTTAATTCTCAGCCTAATATCAGGCTGGCTGAGAATTATGGAAACTGAAATCCAACATATTTATTGGGAAAACCAACAGTCTGCCAGAAAGTCCAATTTAGGTACTACCTCTCTTCTGTGATTCCAACATTTCCTAAGCCATAAAGATAAGAAGAGGGGAGGGGGCTGTGTTATTGCAGAGTTTGCAATAACAAAAATAAGCTGACTGCCCAAGAAAAGTCCTCCAGTAATGGATGGAGGAGGTTCACTAGGCTTTGTCTGTTTAATTTGGTCTTGGGGAACATGGCCAGTTTCTTCTCCTACTTACTACTGTTTATTTATTTATTTATTTATTCAATTTTAATGCCGCCCTTCTCCTTAGACTCAGGGCGGCTTACAACATGTTAGCAATAGCACTTTTTTAATAGAGCCAGCCTATTGCCCCCACAATCCGGGTCCTCATTTTACCCACCTCGGAAGGATGGAAGGCTGAGTCAACCTTGAGCCGGTGATGAGATTTGAACTGCTGACCTTCAGATCTACAGTCAGCTTCAGTGGCCTGCAGTACAGCACTCTACCTGCTGCGCCACCCCACCCTTTTGGCATGCGAACCCAAAAAAGGTTCGCCATCACTATTCTGTGCAATCAATGATACAAAATTATCATATCAGCGTTTCCTTAAGACTTGTGGACTCAGGACCCTGTTAGTATACTATATGTAACTATGTTGGGTGTTGCAATACAGAAGCTAACAATGTAAGTTTAAGACCGTACCTTTAAGCGTCATTTGCCATAAGAGGAAGCCAACAATGTTTCTCTTGGGGGAGTTTATACTAGAGCAGGGGTAGGCAAAGTTGGCTCTTCTATGACATGGACTTCAACACCCAGAATTCCTGAGCTAGCATGATTGGCTCAGGAATTCTGGGAGTTGAAGTCTACAAGTCATAGAAGAGCCAGTGCAGTCTCTAGTGCAGTCTACCCCTGCACTAGAGAGATTTATATTTGCTGTGTGTATATTTTGCTGTGTGCAATAACCTGGTTTGTAAACCATTATTGGGATTATATGTGTATGATATTTGGACTGTGTAACTACTATTGTTTATTTGCCTATTTATATAATAATAATATTGTTCTATTTTGTACTAAGTCTGATTCATTGACTGACTAACCCACATTGCTACATTTACTCTGCTTAAAAGTTTGTTAAAAGTTAGACATTCTAACAACTACCGCTTTAAAAAAAACATTTCATTCTTAAAAGGCTCTCAGGTCACTATAAGAATGCACCAGAATCTGGGACTGACACCTCTGGACAGCAAAGGGGCAAAGGATCCTTTTAATCCCTCACATCAGGAAGGATCCCAAAGCAAAGACACTATCAAGGGAGCATTTAGCAGGTAGATTTATTTGTCCCTGAGTGAACATTCTCACTTTCCCAGATAGGTCAGACTGCCTGAAACATTCTTCCTCTATGTTGATATTATGGACAAACTACTTTATTCTACACCCGGGATGGCGAACCTATGGCATATGGAGCCATATGGGAGGGCACGTGAGACTTTTCTGTGTTTCAGCTCCAGCGCCCTTGAGAAAGGCCGTTTTGTCCTCCAGATGCTTCAGAAAAGTTTCCCTGAAGCCCCGGAGGGGGGAAAAATCCCCCGATGGACAAACCAGAAGTTTGGAAAAATGTAGTTCCAGTTTGTCCATTTGGGCATTTTTTTTTTCACTTACCAGCAGTGGTGGGTTCATCCCGGTGTGGTCCGGAGAGCCGCACCAATATGAACCCATTGATTTTTGGTGATTTCCCCCCCGGAGTCTGCATGTGGAAGGAGGTCAGCATTAAGTGGGGCAGGGGGGCTTCTTCCAACACAGAGATGCCGGGGAAAATTTTTACCAAAAATCAATGGGTTCATACTGATACGGCTTTCTGGACCACACCGTTATGACCCCACCACTGCCTTTGGGGGGCAGCACAAGGGAGGGGTGTGTGCATGCGTGAGGGGGAGGGAAGGGGTCTGGGCATGTGCACACATGCTAGCACATCCCCACATACCCTTTTGGCATGCGAACCCAAAAAAGGTTCGCCATCACTATTCTGTGCAATCAATGATGCAAAATTATCGTATCAGCGTTTCCTTAAGACTTGTGGACTCAGGACCCTGTTCCATTCTAAGATTTATGGACGATTCCCTAAAGAGCCTTTGTTTGTATGGGTTACTTTTACCTTCATTTATCATATTAAAAATTAAAACTGACACATTTGCTGTCCACAGTTGCTTCTTAGGACTGATGGGATTTTAATATTGCATTATTAATTTATCAAATTTAGGTAATTTATCAAATTTCCCATCTCACTACCCAAATGACTCTGGGTGATTTATAGACCCAAACCATAACACTGTGTAAGAGTGACTTAATTGAAAACCTGAATGGAAACAAAGCAGAAGATAAAATAAGAACAAAGTTTAAAAGGCAACTTAAAGGCAGAGGGAGTTGCTTCAAATGACCAACTAATCTCAGGGTCACCTGTGACTCTTTTAATTCAATTGAATTGAATTCAATTTATTAGATTTGTATGCCGCCCCCCTCCGAAGACTCGGGGCGGCTCACAACAACAATAAAAACAGTATAACAATGGAACAAATCTAATAATAAAATTACATTAAAAAACCCCCAACAATTTAAAAACCATACAACACTTACATACCAAACATAAAATATAAGAAAGCCTGGGGGAGATATCTTAATTCCCCCGTGCCTGGCGATATAGGTGGGTCTTGAGTAACTTGTGAAAGACAAGGAGGGTGGGGGCCATTCTAATATCCGGGGGGGGGGAGTTGATTCCAGAGGGCCGGGGCCGCCACAGAGAAGGCTCTTCCCCTGGGGCCCGCCAAACGACATTGTTTGGTCAACGGGACCCGGAGAAGGCCAACTCTGTGGGACCTTATCGGCCACTGGGATTCGTGTGGTAGAAGGTGGTTCCGGAGGTATTCTGGTCCAATGCCATGAAGGGCTTTAAAGGTCATTACCAACACTTTGAATTGTGACCGGAAACCGATCGGCAGCCAGTGCAGGCCACGGAGTGTTGTAGAAACGTGGGCAAATCTAGGATGCTCTTTATACTCTTCTGGCAGGCCAAAAGAGCTAGGTACAATCTCACCTCTGAAGGCAAAATATTTTATAGAGTGATGGAAATGGCAAGAAGGCTGTTTATCTAGCTCCTGCCAGTGAAAATTCTTTAACCAACTGGGCTGGTAACATACCTTCCTTGCCTGACCTGATGCAATGGGTTGATGAAATTGGGATAAGATGCTTCCTTAGACATTTTTCAATGTAGGGTGGCAAATTTTATTTTGCAGACCCTTAAAGAGGTCTTAGGGGGACACTCAGGAGTCCTAGAATCACATTTTTAAAAACAGTCTGCATTATAATAAATAACATTGGTTAAATTAATGAAAAGGCTATTTCATTTTTCCTATGAGTACAACAGATTTTTTTGTAAATAATGCTGATTAATTTTGAACAACTAAAACTTAATAAGTGTTCTATTAATATACAGTGGTACCTCTACTTAAGAACTTTTCTAGATAAGAACCGGGTGTTCATGATATTTTCCCCTCTTCTTAAGAACCATTTTCTACTTAAGAACCCAAGCCCGGAAAAATTTACCAGGAAATTTGAGAGCGGCTCGAAGGCCCGGCCAATTTCCTGCCATTCCCCCTTTAATCCAGGCCATCTCAGGCTTTTCTGGGCTGCCAGAGGAGCCTTTCAGTGGCGCTCAAGGAGGCTTTGGCAGTCTAGAGCGAACAAAGCATTTTCCTTTCTCTGGGTCCTTGGAGAGGGAATAAACCTCTGCCAGCGCCCAGAGAAAATAAATGCTCTCTTCGCTCTGGGCACCCCAGAGCGAACAGAACGTTTTCCTTTCACTGGGCGCTGCCTCAGAGTCCCTCTTTTTTTTTTTTAAGCCTTAAAGTTTTGGAATTTTTTGATTTCCCCCACCTCACCTTTTTCCTTCAGCAGCGACTATCATCCTCTTCTTCCTCCTCCTCCCACCCAAATTCTGAGCTTTTATTTTTTTTCCTAATGGGTTTGCATTCATTATTTGCCTTTACATTGATTCCTATGGGAAAAATTGCTTCTACTTAAGAACGCTTCTACTTAAGAACCTGGTCATGGGACGAAAAGTTCTTAATTAGAGGTACCACTGTATATAGCAGAAACTCACAAAATTATTTTACCTGTTCATTACATTAGTTATGGGCAGAGCATGTGGAATAGAATGGAATCAATTTATTTTTAGAAAGCCCTTCATAATTTGAGTGGTAGTAAATAGAAAAACAGATGCAGAAAAGATGACCTAAGTGAAATTTTTGCCTGGAGAAATCTGAGATGGGATCTCCCAGAGGTACAGAGTACAGATCTCCCCAGCCACAAGAGCAAGCCAGATCCCCATTTCTGGTATCAGATGATAGATGGATGGATGGATGGATGGATGGATGACAGATAGATTTTCTTCCAAATAAAAACATTAGAACTTTTTAGTTAAAGAAAAATAGGAAAGAAAAAAGAAGTGAAATAGAAATGAAAGAAAAAAAGATAATAAAGAAGTGGCTTTTAATCTACTTAAGAACAGTTATAAAGAATATTTGTATTTTCCCCTATATTACTAATGTTAAATCAAAGTTTTTTTTCCATAATCTACCCTTTCCAATCATCAAGTCCAGAAATCATCAAATTGTTTTTTTTTCTTTTTTTGCAGCAAAAAATAATATCCACTATTATTCTACACAGAAAAGCACATCTATGAATTTACTACAAAGGTTTGCAGTAACAGCGATATTTGGCATCCCATTGAAACACTACAGGCCGCTCAGCTAAGTTCCATACAAGTGCAAAGGTCCTGTTTCCATTTTGTCACAGGCTATAAGTAGTCCTCGTCTTATGACCATAACTGGAACTGGAAAAGATGTTATTAAGCAATGTGGTCATTAAGCAAAGCATCACAATTGTGATCCATGGCCCACCCTGCCAGCTTCTTCACTAACTTCTCAGATGCTGTTGGGAAGATCACAAATGGCAATCACATGACCCAGGACACTAAAAAACACCTGTTCTAAATGTAAGCTGGTGGTCAAGCATCCAGACTGAAACCATGTAACTGCAGGGACACTAAGACTGTGAGGGCTCATCATAACTTCAAATAGTCACTATCAAAAGTTACAAACAAATGGCGGTAAGTCAAGGTATACCTATAAAGGCTTTCACTTTCTTCAAGTATGAGAACTCACACCATTAACTATAATTTAAGCCTTATTAACTTTTCTTAGAAAAAATCATTTCAATTGAATGAAAGAGGACTACCATTTGTTAAAAATTACTAATAACTGCCTAGAGTTTTCCTGGTTTATTATTGTTAATGTATAAAAGTGACCCAGTAAGATAACATATTTTTAGTCTGATTTAATCTTAGCCAAAACATTTTAAGAGAGAAATCATATTCTAACTCAAAACAAAATCACACCCCAAAGTGATTTGGAAATGAAAGTTGTAATTATATTCAGGACAGCGATATTCCTATGACTGACTCTTGCATTGCTTGTCCTTTGTACCTCACTTTAACAAACAGCCAAACATTTGAATGCAAGCAGTTACAAATAGTAGCAACATCATAAAATAAATACTTGAGAGATATTCTTGTTTGGCCTTGTATAGGAGAGAATATATCTTGTAGGATCATGCTTGCTTTATTTAAGACAATAAATAAGGTTCTTTTGTAAGATCAACTTCACCTATCCACAAATATAATAAATTACTGTACTCAATTCATATAATTCCTTTGACTGGATGACTGCTTTAAGAACTTTTCTTGCTTATATTAGGTAAAATGTTTGTGTGTTATGTGTCTGTATACATACACATTTACATATCTATATGCACACTTAATAGCTGAAGTAGCCACATCATTCAATGAAGTATAAATCCTGCTGCAAAAAATAATATTGGGTTAGCTGTTCTTTTAGATGCAACTATTTCCCCCCTGAATTACCTAGCCTTCAATAAAGTAACAATATATACAAATATTATGTCAATGTTACAATTGAAGATAAAACAATTCTTAGAGCAGGGCTTGGTACAAATACATTGTTTGCATCCACACATAAACTCGTAATAGCCTGGTTCACATAACAAGCAAACTCAAAAAATCCCACCCTATCATGTCCAAATTTAAGAGGTGGTATATGCGTGTGCACCAGACAACTATTGCAATCCTTTTTCTCATTTGCCTAGAAAAAGGTTCCATTTAATTAAATGGAATGTACTTCTGAATGGGAAAATGCGGAATTGTTCTATGACTCCTATTTCACACTCTTTTTTCTATTTATTTACTGCCACCTTTACAAATCAACCACAATTAAAATTCTTAAGTCAATCCCTGTGTTTATTCTTTAATACTTCCACTTAGAGCAATGAATATAGCGCCACAGCAAAACATAATTATTTGCAAAAATTATTCCTGAAAAGTAAACTTTTGATTTCAGGTATTATCAGTATCATGGCTCTGTCATTCCCAATCAACTCCAGTCCATGAACAGATTCAACTTCTTGTATCTATAAAAAAATGTAATCTTTAAACCTACTTTTTAAATTAAGTCCTTCTAGTTTTGCTAATATAGTATATTTCCCCCTGCTTCATGCATGTTATTTTATCCTGATATATATGCATGGCTACCTGGCATGCGACACTTGTTGACATCACTTGTATACTACACAATGTATAGTATGCTACATAATGTAAGTTCGTTGTATCATATGTACATGCACTAAAAAGACAAACTGACAGCAAGTATCTGAAATATGTTTCTGTGAAAAAGAAATGCTCAAAATTACACTTATTTTCATATTTTTGTTATTAATCTTGCAGTGAGACTTTAAATATGAAACAGTTCTACCAACCTTGCAAATCAAATCAGAAATGCAAGAATAACCTTTTAGTTCGCAGAACTGATTTATTTTTCATTGATTTAAAGACAATCTACACTCAGAAATAACATGGAATTCTAGAAATAAGTTCTATAGACAAATGTCCCATCCAAAGAATATTTTGGCTTTAAAGTAGTTTTAAAATTCCAGATTTGTACTAATAATTGAAACCGTAAGCAGGAAAAAGAAAATACAAATGATTTTTTAAAAATAAAGTAATATTTTTTAAAAAAATATTGATAAAATATCACATTCCAATTCAGGCAAATGGTTATCAATAAGAAGCAAGAAGAGTTGGGAATTCCTATAAGAAGGAAAAAAGCCATATTTAATCCTGTTTCTGTAATAAGTTACTTTTCAATATTCCAACTTTGATGATTATGTACCAAGCAGAATAAGCTACATTTGTACCATTCACTTTACTAAATCATTCCCATTTCAATTTTCATCTGAAACACATAAAACACATATATGGAAAAACCTGCCCCGCAACAACTTTCTTCAGCCTAATGTCTTCCAGATGAATTAAATGTTAGCATCCTAGTTCAGACAGTGCTAAGAACAAGACTATCTGGAGGGCACCAGGTTGCAGAAGGCTGCCCCATAACTGACTGACCTTCCTCCCCTCTATTTGTGCTTCTCTACAGCAGCAGGTGGCCACAGTAAAATAAATTTCCAGAAAAGGTATTGGGTACCCCAAGGCTGCTTACAGATGGTAATCCTGGAGTTGGAGGATTTGCGGTAATTGAAGATTCAAGCCTTTCTATCAAGTTTCCCAAGTTGATGGGAGTGGTGGGATCTTCCTTTTCAGATGCTTTCATGAGACTCAATTGGTTTTCTTTCCTCAGATCAGCATCTCCAGGTAAATAAGGCATTGAGGGCAGATCCTTTTTCTCAGTCCTGCCCCCTATAGCAGACTCTGGGTAAGAATTATTTTGTACATGCTCTGGAGAAGAAACTGGGGTGGATAAGAGGGCAGAAATGGTCTCATTGGGTCTAATTTCTATACACTCTCCTAGATGGAGATCTGCCCTGTTTCCAGAGTCGGTTTCCTTACTGCAGGTGGCCATAGCTCTACTTGCCATCCTCAAGTGGATTTCGTCCTCTGGGTCTTCCTCAGCTGTGTTGGAGGAGGCTTCTGAATCCGCCTCCTCCTCTTCCTCGGACGAAGAAAACGAGTCAAAATCCAGAATCCTGGCAGAATCCTGCAGAGGGTAGTCTCTGGAGCCATGTAATGACAACGACGAGCTGCAAAGCTCCAGGGAGTCTCGGCTGGAGTCGTTCATTTCCAGCTCCTGCAAGGAATCAGAGCCATCTTTTGAGCCATTGAAATATTCAGCATTGCCCATGGAGGCCAAATCCTGCAGCCTGCGCAGTGGGATATAACGGGAGGGTGGGGGGTCTTGGACGAACGCAGCCTCAGACGCTGCTGGAGGGACCCCCAGGGGGAACGCATTAGGGAGCTCGGGGCTACGGCTCCGACCCTCCCCCACATAGGGGCTGCTGTCCCCGTCCTCCTCCTCCTCCAGCGCGTCTAGCCCCAAAGGAGTGGCCAAGGAGAGCAGGCAGCCCCTCCTGCTCACTTCGCAGGCCTGATCCATTCTGCGAGGCGGGCATCAACCTGTGAAGCAAACACAGCAACAATGGGGTCAGCCAAGCCCTCCATGGCCTTGTTCTCCAAAATGGCAGCCATTCCTCCTCCTGCTCCTCCTCCTTTTCTCGGCGGCCGCGCGGCAGAGGCCCGGCAGCCGCCTTCTGTTCTGGCCCGGAGGCCGCAGAACGGCTAACAAGCCGGCCGCGGGCTCCTTTCCCCCCCGCGACTCTCCACTTCCAGCAACGTTGCCTCCTTAATCGCCACAACTTGACGTTGCCTTCAAAACAAGGGCAGCATCCATCCCTGCTCTTGCTTGCCGGGAGCTCCGCAGAGCAGAAGCAGGCCTGGCCTGGCCTTGCCGCACTCTTCCCCCACCCCTGCCAGCCCGCCCGCCCGCCCGCCACCTCCTCCCTGAAAGCTCCAGCTGCAACACAGTGAGCGGTTTAGCAAAGGCTTCTGGACTTTTCATCCCTCCTCCTTTTCCTACCTACCGCCCGGCTTCCCAACTAGGCCCGACAGAAGCTAGCAAGGATTTCTCCCCTTCCTCCCCTCCCTTTTTTGCAAAGGCCCATCTGGAGCGGGCTGCAGCGCCCTTGCCATGTCCGGATGGAATTTGACTGAGGAAAACGCTTTGAAAGCCCTCCCCCCCTTTTTTGCAAAACGGGGAAGTCGTTCCTGAAATTTACCTGCCCCCTCCCTCAAACGCGGGGCCAAAAAACGAAGAGCCGATTTGGCTCCTCCGGCCCCTACCCGCTCCGACTCCAGCACAGCTGCCTGCCGGCCTCTTGCGCTTTTGCTCGCTCGCTCTTTTCCGCTCGTGCGCGCCCCCGCTGCAAAGCGCGCCGCCGCCGCCACTGCTGTCCCCCACCCCCCCTCGTGCGCGCTCGCGCGCGCCCCCTGACTGACTCTTGGGGTTCAGCAGCTGCAAACCGCGGCGCTGTCCAATCAGAGCGGGCGCGTCCGCTCCTGTCCCCTTTGGACACCACACGGCCCTGTGGGCTTATCGCTGCCCCCTAGTGCTCGCTGCTGCAGCCCCCTCCTGACCCACCTCTGACTACCCTCCTCAGGCTACTCCCCAGGGGTGGTTGCGGGCGAGCAATCCCGCTCGGCCTAACCTCGGCCTCCCTCTCTCCCTCCCCACGGCACATGGCGCCGCAGCTCTCCTTCCCTTGCCCGCGCTGGACGAGCCCTGCCTTTCCTCGCGGCCCACGTCCTTCCCACGCAGCCTAAAGCGACTCGTTTTCGTACCAAGGCGCCTCAGACAGGGCACCGCCTGCCAGGCCAGGCCTTTGCTGGCTCCCCCGCCAACGGGTGCGAGAGAGAGCAGGAGCGAGCAAAGATGGTGGCTGTTCGGCTCATCCACCCAACCCCCGCCGGACAGCCGCCGCTTTCGTTTGCCAGCCTGGAATAAGGGGAGGGGGGGAGAGAGTCCTCCTGACGCCCCGTGACCACCAACCAACCGGGCTTATTCGCCGTCCCGGGGTTCTGTCCGGGGCACGTGACGCCGCCGAGTCTGAGCTGCCCTCCGCCACCTCCAGGGGTTGACCGGGGCGCCCGGCCGACCTTGTCAACCTTATTCCGCTTCGAGGGGGAGGGGAGGTGTGTGTGTGAGGAAAACAGGGTGGCTTTCTGCCCCTGACATAAAGGAGCAGGAGGTAGTCAGGCCGCCCCCCCTAATATTCGCGCCCAAACAATGAGGGAAACGGAGCAGGTCAACTTGTTCCTTCTTCGCGGCCAACAATGGGGTGGCGAGTGAGGAGGAAAAGCTCCGTCGCTATTCTTTCCTTCCTTCTCCTTCCCCCCGCCCCACCTTCGCCGATTAAGGGAGGGGAGCCGTCTCTCCTCAAAAGCAATTGACTGGGCTGTGGAGAGAGAGATATGGCTGCCTTTTGGCCCCCCCACCTAACGGGGCCAGGTTCTGTTCTCCTGCACCACAGACGAGATACAGGGCCCCGCTGCCCCCGGGAACCATGGGGGCGGCTGAGGAAAGCGAAGCTAGGATCTCCTCAAACAGAACGAAACCAGGCCGCTCCCCAAACCCTCGAGAGGGAGGGAGAGGGAGAGAGATCCACTCCCCAGCCAATGGCTTGCCCAGCAGTGAGCTTGGGTGCTGCTGTCCTCCCTCCTCCCCACAGATTGGAGGAAGCTTCTCCCGCCTGACTTGGGGGGAGAGAGGAGCCCGCTCTACCCGCTGCGTCTCCGGGGCCAGGCGAGGGACGTCGCGTGCCTGTTGCCTTCGGCAGCGCTGCTTCGTCTTTTCATGTGGCGGCGAGGGCGGCCGGGGAACCTCGCAAGGGACCGAATCCCCGACACCGATACCCCGCCGCCTCATTCCAGGCTCCGGCTCCTTCGCCGCCGCTTCAAGCTCCTCTGACACCGGCCAAGAGCGACGGGCCTTCGCCGTGTGCTTCTCCCTTCCCGTTTCAACGTGCGGCTCCGGCTTCGCCTCAGAATGCAGTCGCCCCCGCCCGCACCCCCACCCCCCTTCCCGTTCCCACCTGCTTTGTACAAGCAGCCATTGGAGTTGCGAGTCAAAACCTTCCCGGGGCACTCGCACTCAAAAACACGCACACGCACACACGGCAGCCCCCCGGGCGGCTCCCGAGCCCCTTCCAGACGGGCTGAAGCGGGAGGGGTTCGCTCTACCTGAAATCCTCGCCGGCGAATTTCGTCCGCGGGGGGCAAAACGGTCTTGCTTGGCGAGGGAACCCGGCGGGACCTCCGGTTTCTCATTAATCCTCCTTTGTATTTGATATGTTTATTTATATATTTAAATTTCGAATCGGCTTCAGCGAAATTCCCCTCCCTTGTTGAGGGCGAGCAGGCAAGAAGCGAGCCCTAGTCAAAGCAAAGAGAGAAGGAGGTGTTGGTTGTATCCAAGGCCATCTTCCCAGCTCTTTCTGCTCTTTTGCTGGCTTGGAAGAGCTTGCTGGCTCTTAGTGCTAGTTTTCCAGAGGAGAAAAACTCTTGTTTGGGGGGTGGGGAGTTGCCATTCAAGGATAGGCTGGCATGGGGGAGATGTGGTCTTCCTGCAGTGGACTAACCTGCTACATTCTGACTCTCTTGGATTGCAGATGTTAAAATAATCCGCACTAAAAGCCCAGCACAGATCTGCACCGAAAGATTGAATTTGACCACTGACAATTTGAACAAACCTGGGCAAATCACACACACAAACAACTTTTATTCTGAAACGGCCATCTTAGATGGAACCTCTGCACACTTAAAGTTCTGAAAGAGGATATTTTCCTACTTTTGTGGTTGCTGAGCATCGTTTTGTTTAAACTGCAGCTGTTGAGGCCTCAGAATAGACAAACAATGATTCCAAGCTAGAATGTTCCCTGCTGGTCCAGGTCAGTTGTCTCCAACATGACCCCCCCTTCCCCTGAAACATCAGGGCTGCAGGGCAAAGAATGCCTCACCAGCAAGAATTTGGAAAGTTGCAGCCCCAATAAAGTTTGGACCAGCAGAAGATGTATCCAGTTGCAGCAGGAAGTTCATCTAAAAATAAACTAATGATCTGATTAAGGGAGTTTTGTGTTTTTCTAATACCAGTAGTATACTGACCACTCTTTCCAGTTATGTGTTTTTGGCGAGAATGCAAAATTATCTAAATTAAATTAAAAATAGAGTGTAATCTCCCTCTTCCACAAATATTCCTGTATGAAAAAGAAATTGACAGTATTGTTCTCTGAAGTGGTTATTGATTACAAGCCATCCTGAACCGGATTCTGAAGAGTAATGGAAATTGGTACCTGGAGAGCAAGAAATTGGGAAAGAATGGTCCACATAGAATAAAAAGAGCTATCACTCTCTCCTCCCAGTCTTTGTGTAGTAAAAGTGGCAGGTAAAAGTTGCTTTTTAACCTGGTCACTGTAATAATAATAATAATAATAATAATAATAATAATAATAATAATAATAATAATAATACTTATGCTTTTGAATGCTTAGACTGCTTCACATAGGCCTTGTTTATTTACATACTTACCCATGGTTTATTTTAATTGTATTCCATCTTTATTGCTTTTACAAATAACTCAAAGCAGTGAGCATATACCATGCTCCTTCCTCCTCCTATTTCCCCCACCACAACCACACTGTCAGGTGGGATGAGCTCAGAGACACTGGCTCACCCAACTGGCTTTTGTGGCTAAGGTGGGACCTGAACGCATAGCCTCTAACTTTCTAGTCTGGTGTTTTAACTGAACTGTTTATAATCATGATCTCAGAATATTTTTTGAATTTTTGTAAATTCATAGAAGGTGCTTGATTAAAACTCGGTTGTCACAATTGTACCTGATGTTTCATGGAAACAAAACCATTCCCAAGTTGAAAATAGAAGGTAGAAAGAGATAGAAGGTAGGAACACATGCAGTTCTCTGCTGCTTATTAGAGTAACTGAATAGGACCACTTTGTCAGTTGTAGTTCAGATTCAGTTTGCACATCTGGGTCAGGTGAGCAAAGGTGACCCTGATTATTGCCAGTCAAGCTGCCCAGGGACAGAAAAGGTGAGGGTGGTGGTGGTGGAGATTACTTTTTAAATGTTGTCCTCCACAAAACCCAGCATTATGACCAGCAATAGTCAGGAATATTACGACTAAGTTATCAACAATTCAACACAGTTCTCTCTTTAACACAACGGCCAAGGCTAAATTAATAAAACACACAAGCATATCAACAATATCTCTGGGACTGCCTTCTGCCGCACGAATCCCAGCGACCGGTTTGGTCCCATAGAGTTGGCCTTCTCCGGGTCCCGTCGACCAAACAATGTCGGTTAGCGGGACCCAGGGGAAGAGCCTTCTCTGTGGCGGCCCTGACCCTCTGGAACCAGCTCCCCCCAGAGATTAGAATTTCCCCCACCCTCCTTGCCTTTCGTAAACTCCTTAAAACCCACCTTTGTCATCAAGCATGGGGGAATTGAGATGTTCATTCCCCCTCTCAGGCCTATACAATTTATGCATGGTATGTTTGTATGTATGTTTGATTTTAATAAGGGTTTTTAGTCATTTTTAATATTAGATTTGTTTTATGTTGTTTTATTATTGTTGTTAGCCGCCCCGAGTCTATGGAGAGGGGCGGCATACAAATCTAATTAAGAAATAATAAATAAATAAACAAGCTGATGTGTTTCCTTTCCCTGCCTTGGATTTTCACTGTCTCTTTTTCCTTCATCTCTTCTTTGCACAGTTTGATTATCTACTCCCAGCTTCTCTTTTTCTATCTGTTCCCCCATAGGACTGGTGTGCTACCTATCACTATTTTAACCATGGTCATCCCACTTGTCCACATTCATTGAACCTTAAAGTTGTTGCCTTGAATTCAATTTTCCATACTGGCCAAAGAGAGTAAAAATATTGTTTCAGCAAACACTTCCTTCAGCTAACCCAACTCTTGTACCTTTCTATTTAGGCCTCAACCATGGCTACTTCCAGCTTCCTTGGAGTAGCATCCAGAATCTTTATCCACTTCAAATTCCCACCCAAAAAATCTTGCCTACAGTTCCTTTTGTCTGCAAACCTTAGACTTGCTTTTCCTTTCAGCTAGAGTTCACCTTTATCTTGTTTTACACAAATAACAGCCCATCATTTTTGGACCCGTCTTTCCCAAAAGAAGATAACTTTTTGTCAGTTGGTCGCTGGGAATCTGCAGCCTGACTGATACAGTACATGTATAATAATATAAAATATTCTAATTGGAATATAAAAGGGAAATTATTTTTTAATTTCTCAGTAAACATAAGTAAATTATTTGAAACAATGTATTCTGGAGCAGTTCCAATGGCAACTTTATTTCTTCCCCTCCCCTTAATGTTTCTAACTGTAGACCAAACTGTGTGATATTTGTAACATACTGGGTCACATGACCTCTGTACTAAGTGATCTGCACTGGTTATGGCTTAAGGCCCTGGAGAGTTTATTAGTGTCCTGCCCAGCATCTAGGAACTGCAGGAGTAGCCTTTCTGAAGGAGCTAGAAGGCTGTGAAGGCCTTCTATAAAGCCCTTCATGGCATCGGACCAGAATATCTCCGGGACCGCCTTCTGCCGCACGAATCCCAGCAACCGGTTAGGTCCCACAGAGTAGGCCTTCTCCGGGTCCTGTCGACTAAGCAATGTCATTTGGCGGGCCCCAGGGGAAGAGCTTTCTCTGTGGTGGCCCCAACCCTCTGGAACCAGCTCCCCCCAGATATCAGAGTTGCCCCCACCCTCCTTGTCTTTCGCAAGCTCCTTAAAACCCACCTCTGTTGTCAGGCATGGGGGAATTGAAATTTCCCTTCCCTCTAGGCTTATAGAATTTATACATGGTATGCTTGTATGTATGAGTGGTTCTTTAAATTGGGTTTTTAAAGATTATTTTTAATATTAGATTTGTTTACATTGTCTTTTTATATTATTGTTAGCTGCCGCGAGTCTTCGGAGAGGGGCGGCATACAAATCTAATAAATAAATAAATAAATAAAAATAAATAAATAGTGGGGAGAAGCCCTTCTTCTGCATTACTCCCAAGCAGTGAAATATATTTGCTCAGAACTTATGCTAACCACTATCAGCATTTTAAAAATATGTAAAGAGGCTTCTTTTTCACCAGACTTTTATTATTAAATTAAAATTCATATGAACATGTTTTTAGTTTTGGAATCTCTTTTTTGCTAATCGGTTAGCAACCTTGAGTGTTCTCTTGTATAGGACTATGGAATGTAAAGAGCAGAAAATAATGTATAACGTCTTTATGCTGACCAGCTTTGGGCCCTGTCATCATTTCCATGTTTCTGCTTAAGCTACCACAGAGCCATGGTGTGTAAATTGTATTGTACTGTCACTTGGGGAAACTGTGTTCATGTGACTAGCTCAGTGTTGGCTTGACAATGTTAAGAGTTTCAATGAATATGGCTAGGCCAGGGGTAGGCAAAGTTGGCTCTTCTATGATTTGTGGACTTCAACTCCCAGAATTCCTGAGCCAATCATGCTAACTCAGGAAATCTGGGAGTTGAAGTCCACAGGTCATAGAAGAGCCAACTTTGCCTAACCCTGGGCTAGGCAATAATTCTGTTAGTTATTCATCAGTCCCAAAGTCATAACGTGAACCATTCTAGTCCTCCCGGATCTCTTTGCAGCTTTTGTTGCCATCAGCCATGGTGTTCTTCTCGCCCAGTTTCAGGGACTGAGAGGAGGAGACATTGTTTTGCAGTAGCCCTTCTCCTTTTCAGCTAGCATCTGGGTGGTGATGGGCATTGATCAAGCCCTAGGCCCCTGCAAAGTGGGGTGCTTCGCGTCTTGGGCCTCTTGTTGCTTCTCTAACATCTATATGAAACTGCTGGATGAGATTCTTCAATTGCACAGTTTACAGTATCATCAGAATGGGAAGATATACAATTATATTTATCCAGCCATGAATGCAGCTGCGAGAGCAATCATGGGCTTCCCCAAATATGCCCATGTTACACCAACACTCCGCAGTCTGCATTGGTTGCCGATCAGTTTCCGGTCACAATTCAAAGTGTTGCTTATGACCTATAAAGCCCTTCATGGCACCGGACCAGATTATCTCAGGGACCGCCTTCTGCTGCACGAATCCCAGTGACCAGTTAGGTCACACAGAGTGGGTCTTCTCTAGGTCCCGTCAACTAAAAAATGTTGCTTGGCAGGACCCAGGGGAAGAGCCTTCTCTGTGGTGGCCCCGGCCCTCTGGAATCAACTCCCCCCAGAGATTAGAATTGCCCCCACCCTCCTTGCCTTTCGTAAACTGCTTAAAACCCACCTCTGCCGCCAGGCATGGGGGAATTGAGATACTCTTTCCCCCTAGGCCTTTACAATTTTATGCATGGTATGTCTGTATGTATGTTTGGTTTTTATAACAATGGGTTTTTAACTGTTTTTTAGTACTGGATTATTATTATATGCTGTTTTATTATTGCTGTTAGCCGCCCTGAGTCTCCGGAGAGGGGCGGCATACAAATCAAATAAATAAATAAATAAACCTTGATCTGGCTGACTTGGTGCCCTGAGACTATGAGCGACTGGATGGGGAAGGACTAACTTTAATTCTACCTTAGCAAGATAAAGTAGCTTTGATTTTTGCTCCTGTTCAGGGTCTGGTGATATGTTTTGCCTTTCACCCTTAGTAGACTAAGCTTTCCTCAAACTGAGCTGGTACACAAGTTGGAAGTCTTTCCAGGCTTGCAGCTCCTGCTTGAAGAGCAGACGTCAGCTGTGGCTGAAGAGATCTTTGCACAAATATATCATGCACCAATGTGTCCATTTTTGGAGCGAAAGACTTGCTCATGGTCATTCACTCCTTGGTCATTCCTGGTTGGACCATTGCCTTGAACTTTACAAAGGGCTGCCCCTGAAGACTGTATAGTGCTGGATATCCCTTGGTTTGCCTATGTTACACCATTGCTCTGTGAGCCGCGCTGGTTCTCGGGGGTTTTGCCTGTTTTTTAGGGCTGAGAAAGAATGGTTGGCCAAGATCATTCAATTGGCTTCTTGCTTAAGGTGGTTTCCCAGTTTCTAGCTCAATGCCTATTTAAAATATTTTTATCCTACTTTTATTATTTTATAAATATCATAAAGTATCATGCATACTTCTTCCGCCTATTTTCTTCACAATATCCCTATGAGGTGACTTGGGCTGAGAAACCATCCAGCTTTCATGCCTAGGATGGGATTAGAACTCACAGTCTCCTGAATTCTATCGTTAACCGCTAGACCAAATTTCCTATCTAATTTGCCAAACTTGTTTAAAGGCAATATATGTACAGTACAGTATTCCCTCGATTTTCGCGGGTTCAAACTTCGTGAAAAGTCTATACCACGGGTTTTCAAAAATATTAATTAAAAAATACATCATATGTCATTGCCAAACTTTTGTTTGCCTTTAATAAATATATTTTTAAATAAACTTTAATAAATAAGCAGGGTGAGTAATAATCTAAATGGTTGCTAAGGGAATGGGAAATTGTAATTTAGGGGTTTAAAGTGCTAAGGGAAGGCTTGTGATACTGTTCATAGCTAAAAATAGTGTATTTACTTCCGCATCTCTACTTCGCGGAAATTCGACTTTCGCGGACGGTCTCAGAATGCATCCCCAGCGAAAATCGAGGGAACACTGTATAGATATACTGTAGCATGTATAGATAGTGTGCTCCCCCAAAATCAGATTCATTCAACTCTTTTCCTGATAGATCTAGTTTTTCTTGCAAAACAGGAATGCGCATAAAAAGAATTTATTGCATAAAATAATTGATATATTAAGATTATATTAAGATTATACTTTTTAAAAATTGAGGTTCAAATTGAAATTCATTAAAGAGAATTCCAAAAACATTCCGTGAAAAGCTTTAAAAATATATTAAATATATTAAGAATCACTGACTGGCTTCACTATCAAAGACTATAATAAACATAGAAATAATAATAATGTAATGTCTGAAATTAAACCAGTTTGATCTAAATGCCTGAATTTTGTTTATTTTCATCTATTTATTTGTAACTAGTAAAAATTTTAAAATCTAAATGCAAAAGAAATTAATTTATAAGCTGCAATTTGCTGAAATTTTAAAAGGATTTGGAATCACAATTATTGTTTTTTTCCAAGTATTAAGAAATAAATTATTATTGTTGTTATTGTTATTGTTAGACTTGTATGCCACCCTTCTCTGGGGACTCGGGGTGGCTCACAAAATACAATACAATAACATGTACAAATCTAATAGTTAAGAACTCTAAGCTAAAAATCCCCTTACATTTAAAAAATAGTCAATTAACTCAATTACATCCACACATAACATTTAATGGTCAAAAAGAAGAGGGGGCATGATCTAACTGCCCCAGGCCTGGTGACATAGATGGGTCTTAAGGCTTTTGTGAAAGGTGAGGAGGATGGGGGCAGTGCAAATCTCTGGAGGGAGCTGATTCCAGAGGGCCGGGGACGCCACAGAGAAGGCTCTTCCCCTAGGTCCCGCCAGACAACATTGTCTGGTCAATGGGACCTGGAGAAGGCCAACTCTGTGGGACCTAATCGGCTGCTGGGATTTGTGCGGCAGAAGGTGGTCCAGTAAGTAATCTGGTCCGATGCCATGTAGGCCTTTATAGGTCATCACCAACACTTTGAGTTGTGTCCAGAAACCAATTGGCAGCCAATGCAGTCTGAGGAGTGTTGTAGAAACATGAGTGTATCTAGAAAGACCCATGACTGCTCGCGCAGCTGCATTCTGCACGATTTGAAGTTACTGAACACTCTTCAGAGGTAGCCCCACGTAGAGAGCATTGCAGTAGTTGAACCTTGAGGTGATAAAGGCATGAGTGACTGTGAGCAGGGACTCCCTGTCCAAATAGGGCCGCAACTGATGCAGCAGGTGAACCTGGACAAACGCCCCCCTCGCCACAGCCGAAAAATGATGTTCTAAAGTCATCTGTGGATCAAGGAGGATGCCCAAGTTGTGCACCCTCTCAGAGGGGGTCAATGATAATGGACGGACAGGTGGGATTGTCCTTGGGAGGCAAAACCCACAGCCACTCCATTTTGTCAGGGTTGAATTTGAGACTGTTGGCGCCCATCCTAATCCTAACAGCTTCCAGGCATCGACACATCACTTCCACTGCTTTGCGGAGTGGACATGGCGTGGAGATGTACAGCTGGGTGTCATCAGCGTACTGATGACAACTCACCCCATGTCCTTGGATGATCTCACCCAATGGTTTCATGTAGATATTGAATAGCAGCGGGGAGAGGATTGACCCCTGAGGAACCCCACAAGGGAGAAACCTAGGGGTCGACCTCTGACCTCCCCACTAACACTGACTGCAACCGATCAGAAAGGTAGGAGGAGAACCACCATAAAACAGTGCCTCCCACTCCCAACCCCTCTAGCCGGCACAGAAGGATACCATGTTCGATGGTATGGAAAGCCGCTGAGAGGTCAAGGATCACCAGGATAGAGGAAAATTGCTCATACACTAAATGTTCACACGTCATCAATAGCATGGTTCTTTTTTTATATGGACTTTTAACATTTGTAATTAATTAACAATATATACGTTAAAGAAAATACAAAGATAGAAGTGTAAGAACATAGTATACTTCATAGATTTTTAAAATATGGCACCTATTTTTTGGTTAAAGTATCCTTGTGTATGACATGCGTTTTGCTGTATTTTCTCAGCAGCAAACAAGATCAGCTGGCAAGAAACTTTTTTCACCACAATATTAAATGTGTAAGAATTTGTCTGGTTGTCCAAAGTATTTAGCAGACGTGGGGGGCGGAGGTTTCCTCCCGGTTTGGACCAGTTTACCCAAACCGGTTGTGACCCACGGGTGACATCACACCGAACCGGGTTGGTTAATGCCGGTCCAAGGGTAACACCATGGGTTTTTTAAAGTTCGATTTAATTTTTTTTAATCCCCCCCCCATTTGGATCCACAGCTGAGCCTAGAGCAGTGTTTCCCAACCTTGGCAACTTGAAGATATCTGGACTTCAACTTCCAGAAATTCTGGGAGTTGAAGTCCAGATATGTTCAAGTTGCCAAAGTTAGGAAACACTGGCTTTGAGCAACCTCTCTCCGCTGTGGCTTGGAGAGCTTTTGTGCAAGTTCATCTTATCCACCAATTGCAGCCCTCTCTTGACCAGGAGGCGCTCCCGCAGTCACTCGCACCCTTATCACCTCTCGCCTTGACTACTGCAATGCGCTCTGCCTAGAGCTACCCTTGAACAGTGTTCGGTGACTTCAGATGGTGCAAAATGCAGCGACTCGTGCAATAACGGATGTACCAAGGTATGCCCACATCACTCCAAGTTTACGTGAGCTGCATTGGTTACCAGTCAGTCTCCAGACACAATTCAAGGTGTTGGTTATCACCTTTAAAGCTCTAAATGGCTCGGGGCCAGACTATTTGCAGGATTGCCTCCTGCCTCATACCTAGCTGCAATCAATAAGGGCCCACAGGGTCAGCCTTCTCCAGGTCCCATCCGCCAGACAATGTTGGCTGGTGGGGGCCACGGGGAAGAGCCTTGTGGCGGCTCTTCTGTGGCGGCTCTGACCCTTTGGAATCAACTGCCTCCAGAGATCCGTACTAACCCCACCCTACCGGTCTTCTGGAAAGCCGTTAAGACTTGGCTTTTCCGGCAGGCCTGGAATTAGGAATGACTGTGTGTATGTATGACTTTTTTGGTTTTTATGTATTTTATATCATTGTTGTTTTATTATTGTTATATTTCTTATGGTTTTAGTATTTGCGATTATTGTTAACCGCCCTGAATCCTGTAGGAGTGAGCGGCATATTATTATTATTATTATTATTATTATTATTATTATTATTATTATTACTACTATTTATTACTACTACTACTACTACTATTATTATTATTATTTACTATTTATTACTACTACTATTACTATTATTATTATTTATTATTATTATTATTATTATTTATTAGATTTGTATGCCTCCCCTCTCCGAAGACTCGGGGTGGCTCACAACAACAATAAAACAGTGTGACAATGTAAACAAATCTAATATTAAAAAGCATCTAAAAACCCATCATTTAAAAACCATGCAACACATACATACCATACATAAAACTATGAAAGTCTGGGGGAGATTATTTTAATCATGTAGCGAATACTTTATCCTGAGCATGACAATCACACAACTTTAAACTTTAAAACTTAGGAGAGGTTTTCCCTCTCTCATTGAAATAAAACCACAAACAGTAGGTAAACACAAGTGGAGGATGGTATAAAATAAATGGGACTCACCTCTAGTCAAGTACAGGATAACTGAATTCTCTCAGTCCTTCAATCTTTGTTTTGCTGTAGCTAATGTAAATTAGCATTCTAGAATGCTTTTAGAATTCTGGCATCCTTGTCATACATAAATATATGCAAATAAGGCAGCTAGAACTGAATGATCAAAGTGCAATGGTAGCTTTGACATGGAAAGGAGCAGAATGAAAGAGTAAAGATGGTAGATAGTTTTGATTTTTGGGGTAGAGTTGAAGAGCAGATAAACATAGTGCTGAAGGACAATTAGAAATTAAGATACATAATGGATAAAGAATACTACAAGAACAATTGGAATAATCAAAGCAATTGTTTTCAGTGACAAGGTTCAAAGGCAAAAGCTGGCCATTGAGAATTATGTGTTTGGAAATGAACCTTGGAGAGTAGGAAGAACTAATAAATTGGTCCTGAACCAAACTGATGGCTCCCTTGAGGTGATAATCAGCCAGCAGAAACTCATATAATTCAGGCATGTGATTTAGGTAGACAATGGATGAAAAAATTATTATGCATGGCAGGTTTTGGGGAAGCAATGGATAAAGTGGATGAATGGATGAAATAAATCACTTGAAAGGCATATGAGTTGTTGCCCAAAATAGGTCAAGATGGTATGCCTTTCCCCAGCCCTAGGAATAAAAAACACGCTTGATGGCATCTAATTAACTCCCCTGATCCACTATAAAGAAATTCTACTTTAAGCCCAGTAGCTTGGGGCACATCTATTCAAGAATTCTCTGGCAGGCTGAAAGCTACCATGGATCTTTGGTTGTTGTTTTTTTCCAAATTACCTGTGATTTAGGAGTTTAAAATACTGCAAAGATGTGTTTTGAAGGATGGTCTAGGCATATTTTAAATGCTTCTTTGTGGGAGAGTTCTCTTGATTCACAACGACTATCAGCTCCTTAAGCCTACAGTACAAAAAGTCATCTTTGACCCAAGCTCAACTTCCAATGATTTTCTGGACATTTACTGCAAATATTAAGGGAAATTGTATAGAAGCAATCTGTCACTGCTTGTCTTCTTCTGAAGCTTATTTTAAAACTTCCCAGTCTAACTACAGTATAGCCCTAGTATTTTCTGAAGACTTCCATCCAAGTGCTAATCAGGCCTGACCCTGCTTAGCTTCCTAGCCCAGACTAAGCAAACTGGGTGCTGCCAGCAACTACATCAAGAATTTATAGGATTGTAGGAGAAACACTAGCTGGTTGGTTTTGCAACTTCCCTTCAGATATCCAGGCAAAGTAAACAGGAGTAGAATGGATAAATGTTTCTAATTTGCACCAGTGCACCAACTCAGGAAGCTCAAACTGCCCAAGGAGCCACTGATACAGTTCTACAGAGGAATCATTGAGTCTGTCATCTGCACCTTTATAACGGTTTGGTTTGGTTCTGTAACCCAAAAAGAGCGACACAGACTTCAGAGGATAATCAGAACTTCAGAAAAAACAATTGCTGCCAACCTGCCTTCGGTTGAGGACCTGTATACTATACGAGTCAAAAAGAGAGCTGTGAAAATATTTACTGACCCCTCGCATCCTGGACATAAACTATTTCAACTCCTACTCTCAAAATGTTGCTACAGAGCACTGCACACCAAGACAACTAGGCACAAGAACAGGTTTTACCTGAATGCCATCACTCTGCTAAACAAATAATCCCCTCAACACTGTCAAACTATTTACTAAGTCTGCACCATTTCTACTAGTTTTTTCTCATCATTCCTATCACCCATTTCCTCCCACTTATGACTGCATGACTATAACTTGTTGCTTGTATTCTTAAGATTTTTTATTAATATTGATTGTTTCCTCATTACTTATTTAACCCCTATGACAATCATTAAGTGTTGTACCTCATGATTCTTTACAAATATATCTTTTTCTTTCTGAGAGCATATGCACCAAAGACAAATTCCTTGTGTGTCCAATTGACCAATATTCTATTCTATTCTATTCTATTCTATTCCATTCCATTCCACTCTATTCTATTCTGTGACAAATTCCTTGTGTGTCCAATCACACTTGACCAATAAAGAATTCTATTCCATTCTATTCTTCCTCATAGGACCAGCTGGTTGGACAAGATGTCAATGGGAACCGGATGCAGTATATTTTCTCATCTCAAGCAACAGCCATATATCTCAGCTCAAGTCCATCAATGAGGTCTCAACCTAATCACAATGGGAAAAGTTTCTTTTCTCTTGAAACCAACCAGAGAAGGCAGAGGATTTGGACAGGGTCTGTGCTAGAATCCCAACTAGTATGAGGTACAACAGGGATGATGATTTTCCAAAATACTGTTGCTGCTCAGTAAAAATCATAGTGTACAATTTCTGCTGTGTTCACCACACCAGCCATAGAGACACATCTTCTAACAGGCAGGGAAACAGGAGGGGCTGGAACAGCCACAGGCTTTGCTGGCCAGCAACCTTGTAGCTGCAGGCCTCCTGCTTCTTTGTTTTAACCAATCCAACTTTCTCTTCTGCAACTGTGTTCCAGTTGGAAACATTGTCCCTTTATTCTTCCATGTATTAATCCTCAGTATCAATCTCTTGGGGATGCGGTGGCTCAGTGGCTAAGATGCTGAGGTTGTTGATCAGACAGGTCGGGAGTTTGGTGGTTCAAAACCCTGGCACTGTGTAACAGAGTGAGCTCCCGTTACTTGCCACAGCTTCTACCAACTGTTCTGCCAGCGTGTTTCAACCACCCGTAATTACAGGGTAATTAGTCCAGGAAGACACATACCACACGATAAAAGGAAAACCCAAAAGTTTTTATAAACAGAAAAACAGAAACAGCTCCCTTTTTAAATGTCAAAGGGATTTTCTGGTACACACAAGGCACAGGTTAAATGCAATCCAATTGCTCATGAGTCCAATTCTAAAGTCCACACACAATCTTGAACCTCACACAAACCACGATCTTGATGAAACAATGAATCAGATAAACTGCCACAAGGCTAAACCAGCACGCTGTTCTTTTTATCTGTAGCACTAATTAGAGCAGCCCCACCCAACCACAGGTGACCTAATTTTCTCTTGTAATAATCCTTCAGTTGTTGTCTCCTATGCATCACTCTACGCATGCATGGATGTGTCATTAATTTTTGTTCAGAATCCAAGGATGATACAGATGATTGATCTCCTCCCAGGCTGTCTGCCAAACTCCCCTTTTCCCTGTCACTCATGCTTCTTTGGTCAGAGGAGGCTTCGTCGGCAGATTCCATTGGGAGCAAAACAGGCCTGCGGCATGTGGATGTCTCCTCCACATCCACCTCCACATTCCTTGGGGCAGGAACTGGGCCAGAGCTAACCACCACACCAACCTATCAGTTTGAAAGCATATAAAAATGGGGAAAAATAGGGACCACCTCGGTGGGAAGATTACAGCGTTCTGTGCACCTCCGGTATTTACTCATGCTGGCCACATGTCTACAGAATCATCATCAGACAGTGTTGGCTCTTTGGCTTAGAAATGGAGATGCGCCTCCTAGAGTTGGGAACAAGTAGCATATATGTGAGGGCAGTGGTGGGTCCATCTTTTTTTGGAATTTTTAAAATTTTATTTTATTTTACTTCTGAGCATGCCCAGAAGCTGAGTTCTGGCACTGTGCATGCAGTCACATCTATTTTTCAGATTTTTTTTTTTTTGGCACATGATGTGGGAAGAAGTGAGTCAGCAGCAAGGTAAATTAGAACTCAGCCCTGCTTCCAGGGTTCCCCATGCCCCCTTTGGCTCCCAGGGAGCTGTAGGGAGCTTGCTAGGCCCAAAACAGGGCGCATTGGGGGTTCGGTACCCCTCATGCTCCTTTTTCCTTCCAGAAAGAAAGAAAGAAAGAAAGAAAGAAAGAAAGAAAGAAAGAAAGAGAAAGACGGGGAAAGAGAAAAAAGAAAAGAGGAAGAGGAAGATAGAGGAAGGAAGGAAGAAAAGAAGGGAAGCAAGTGAAGACAGACAGAGAGAGAGAGAAAAGAAGGAAGGAAGGAAGGAAGGAAGGAAGGAAGTGAATTGTTCAATGAGTTTCACCACATTTTACTCAATCCATGACATTTCCTGGGTCTAACAGTGATGTGCAAGCTAGGGAAGAACATCTGAAGGTATGTGCAATGTTCTAATGTACAGGAGCTATGGTTAAATGTATGGCAGAAAGTGGACTCTGGGTGTATTTTTCAAATGCAGTAAGTGAGGTGGAATGTGTAGTTTTATAAGAGGTGTATGTTTGTGTGTGCATACACATACAGTATGTATAGTAGATAATGTATATTTTTGTGTGCATGTGTGTAACAGTTCTTTTGTCCCAAACGAGGCATAGTGCGCAGAGCATTCCTTAAATTCAAACAGCAGCCACCTTGAAATCTCTGCCTTGTTTCTCTTTTAAACATAGGCAGTCTCTTCATCTTAATTACAGTGCAGTTTTTCTGTGTGATCTGGGTCCATAACCTATTAATGTTTGTTGCAAAATCAAAACCAGAAGCACCCCAGATGACTGATTCAGCTGGATTCGATAACTTCTTTATAAACATAATAACAGATGAATTTACAATACCATAAACAGAGTTCTTTTTCAAGCAATTACAGACAGCAGAGAAACAGTTTCATTTCAGCAGAGCAGTACAGAGAGAAGAGTGCAGAGTGGACGAAGGACTGGAGTCACATTTACCTTTTAAGCTTAAGTTTCAATTTCGATTCTCTGCATAGACTCAGAAGTGTTAAACTCTTATTGGCTGACTTAGTTGCAATAACTATTCATTGGCTGACCTTGTTACCATTGGCTCTCCAGTTCATGAATATTGTGTGTTGAAATTTGATGAAAAAGTTCACACGAGATGTTTGGACAAGAGAACAGAGATGTTTACTCTCTCTGCAAAATGATTTGCAAAGCATGGTACTCTTCACAAGAAGAAACACCAGACAGAAGCTAAAGAGTGGGTTAATACAGTGATCCCTCGATTTTCGCGGTCTCAATTTTTGCGAAACGCTATACCACGGTTTTTCAAAAAATAATAATTAAAAAATACTCCACGGTTTTTTTTCTATACCACGGTTTTTCCCACCCGATGACATCATACGTCTCTCCCCCTCTTGCTCTCTCTCTTTTTCTCACTTTCCCTCTCTTGTTTTCTTTCTCTCACTCTTTCTCTCTCTCTTGCTATCTCTTGCTCTCCCCCCTCTTTCTCTCTCATGCGCCAGCCCATGCACCCACCAGCCTCCGGAGAATGCCTGTCCCGCCTCTCTTGCAGCAGAGGAGAAAGAGAGGTGGAGCGGGCGGCGAGTGGCGAGTGGCGAGTGGCAAGTGAGCGGCGGGCGAGCGGCGAGCGAGCGGCGGGCGAGCGGCAAGCGAATGGCGGGCGAGCGGCGGGCGAGCGGCAAGTGGGCGGGCGGGTGGGTGAACGGCGGGCGGGCGAACGGGCGAGCGGCGAGCGAGCGGCGGGCGGGCGAACGGCGGGTGGGCAAACGGTGGGCGGGCGAATGGCGGGTGGGCAAATGGGCGAGCGGCAGGCGAGCGGCGGGCGAATGGCGGGCGAACGGCGGGCGGGCGGGCAAGCGGCGAACGGCGGGCGGGTGCCTACGGGGAACGGTGGCCGCCAGCGCTGCTGCAGGAGGACCCATGTCCAAAGAAAGCCGGTGAGAGGGGTAGTTTTTGGCTGTCCATAGTCAGAAATGGTGTTTTTACTTCCGCACCGCTACTTTGCGGAAAATCGACTTTCACGGGAGGTCTTGGAACGTAACCCCCGCGAAAATCAAGGGATCACTGTATACTATTACAAGACCTCCCAATGCTACGCTAACTAATCTAGCATGGTGGGTTACAACCTATCACAGAGGTACACATAATTTCTGCCTAAATATGGTCTACATCCTGTTTCCTTTCTCCTAAAGATGAATTGTACCTTATGTGGTTTATCATATGCCCTAAACAGATACGAATTGGGTAAACAGTCCCTTCCACAGGAGCAGCAGACGCTTACCTTCTTATCACAAAACTTAAACAGCAACCATTTACCCTGTTAAAACAGAACCTAAAACAGCAGACACTGATCTTCTTAGAATAAAACTTAAACTATTTTATACACAATGGATCTTTCCTTCAAATATCATAACATCTTACAGAACTGAAAGGAAAATAAAAACTATTAAACTCTTTCAATTATTTCTGTCCCATTAGCTGCAATTTTCCCCCTCCTTTGGTCATCATGGTTTTAAAAATATATCTTATCTCATATTCACTGACTGAAATTCCAATTATTCTATAATTGGAATTTAGGTGTTTTCTCCCAAGGATATAGGAGATTTGCCGGCCGTGTGCTTGAGAAAAACTTCCTGTGATCCCCAAAGGTAGCAAAATAGAATTACTCATTTACCCTTTTTTTCAAACCAGAGGAAAATGAAAATTACATAGGCCCAACATTTAATAATAATTTGTTTGTAATATTTATAGGACACCTGATTTCCGTAAACCAGCTTGCCTTAGTTAAGCAAGCGGATACTTACATAGAATGGTTTAAAATATATAATATCTCTTCATTTGAGCTTGATTTCTAGTGACTTCATGGACATTTTCATGCAATTTAGTTGACTACATCACAGAAGTCATTTCAACATGTTTCTTTCCAGGAACTTTTCGCAGCTTTCCAAACTAGGTCATCATAGTGCTAAATGTTTTTTTTGGGTTTTTTGCAATGGAATACAATTGCAATAGCATTGTGTTATTTATGGCAAAATATTTTTCAATATTACATTTTTCAGGGTCCTGTGCAGTGAAGGGCTTTTTGCTACCACACCGTGGGCGTGGCTTATGCAGGACGCCTTGCATTTTCTTTCAATATATTTCAGTGCAAATTGGGTGTTCTGGGGTGGAGGTCCATTTTTGCTACCCCACTGCATTCCCCCCTGTCTGGGCAGTAGCCCACTCCTGGTCCTGTGCCTTTGATTAAAAAAGAAATTGTGGCCAGAGGATTAACCATGAGTGGGCTTTCTTAATCACCCTCATGCCAATCCCCACCTCTGCAGAAGTTTTGATTACTGATTTCCTCTAATTTAAAAACACCTTACTATCAAAAGTAAAAGGACATTAAAATAAATCTCTGCTGGGAAACCAGACTACTGTATAATCTAGGAAAAAGAGAGACCATAGAGTAAATTTTGCTATGCCACATCCGGTCTGCAGAAATACAAGAGGATCACTAAACGGCAGCAAGGAGGTGCACAAGACAATTTTTCTGCTGCCATCTGGTGCTCCTCTGCATATCTGCAGTCTTTATATGATATGGTATGCATTATATTTCTAACTAGTAGCTGGGTATCTGCACTTCACTATGAAACTGAACTCTTTAGCATGGAGTAGAATGTCTAAATTCCCAGCCTGCAGGCCACATGAGTCAGAGGCTAGCCATGCCCACTGGCAGTTGGAACAGAGTTCTTTTCAGGTAGGGAGTGGGAGTAGAATGTCTAACTCCTTAGAATCAGAGCTTGTTAATAATAATATAAGAAACTACTAATGATCTGATTGTAAAATCCTTTCTTAGCAAGCACCTAGAAGCCAAGAAGAAAATACGTGCCAAGTTTCAAGTTTGCAAGCTTTATGTTTCTGGAGATTTCATGATGATGCATGAGTAGCATTTGGCAGATAGATAGATAGATAGTGTTCTGTCTGGGTCACTCCGGAAGCCAAGACCAACCCAAAAAGAGAAGCCAGACACACCGGTAAAAGGCAAAGGCAGTTTATAAAATTCAAGAAAAACACAGGTAACAGAAAATGTCCTTACAAACAGGAAAGCGCTGTATCTTCAAATAGATCCACGAAGGCAAAAGTCCATGCAGCAATACAGGATTCTTGCAGCCAAGACGAGGCTGTAGATAGCAGACCTACACCTCCCACGGGTCTTCCAAACTGCTGGGCCACAAGCCAGGAACAGAGACGTCGAGAACAAAGCAGGACACCGTAACTCCACTGATAACACTCCACATGGCTTCAAGGGCTTGCCTGCCTTTTAAACCCTGCTAAGGAGGACCACACCCAAGCCCAGCTGTTCCTAAATCAGTGCTGATAATACTTCTTTAATTGCTCCTTTCTTTGATCTGAACGTCTCTGTCGCATGTCAATGACGGCTTGTGCTTCATCACCTAATGACTCTAAGCTACTGGCTGGGGAGAGACACCCCCCCCCCGGGGCTCTCATGCTGTTCTCCTTAGTCCCATTCCTGACTTTCCTCTCCCCCGTCCGACTGTTCAGCCCCCTCCTCTTCGCTGTCATCCTCCTCTGGGCATGGAGCCAGCAGAGACACAGACGGTCCCTGAGCAGCCTTAGGCTGAACCACAACAGATAGATAGATAGATAGATAGATAGATAGATAGATAGATAGATAGGTAGGTAGGTAGGTAGATAAGATAAGATAAGATAAGATAAGATAGAAAGAAAGAAAGAAAGAAAGAAAGAAAGAAAGAAAGAAAGAAAAACAGATAGATCACTGAGGTGGTGGCATCCTGAGTGGATATGGGCAACTATGGACTTAAATTCCCAGAACTCCTGAGCCACCACAGTGCCCATACTTCAAGCAAGTTCCTGGGTTTAGATTAGAGCACAGTTTCTCATTAACTTCTTCCAAAGTCAAAGTGATGATTTTAAACTCTGTCCTGTCCTACTGTCCTCTTTTATACATGTTCGACAAATAAATAAGGTGTGGGTTTTTTTTAAAGTAAACTCAACCTAAATGAACCAAGTACTTTTTAGTTGTTTCTTTTGGACCCTTGGTAATGGTTGGCCAGAAGCTTCCTGTTACCTTTCTTTCCAGCAACTGCCCACTATTTTAATGAGCTTAATGTCCCCTTAAAATGGGACATCAGTAATACAGATTCAAAGAACCCTTGAGAAACTCCAGTCTTTGGTCAGGGTCCCAGGAAACAGATTAATTTGTGGTCAAAGAAAAAAAAACTGCGTTTTTTTTAAACAGGAGTTCCCTTCCTTTATCAACTCCACAATTGCAATTTCCACAATTCTTCCATAAAAATCACAATTGTTAGAATGCTAAGGAATTATTTGTAGCATTCCTAAAACAAATTTGTACAGAGTAAATGTTGTAATGGTAGATGTCCAATCAATAACCCAAACCAATAGATTTGGGCAGGCTTGTTTTCATTCCTACTCCCTCTGAAAAAGGCTTTTTCAGCCCTAACCAGGGGATGAAATAATGCGCTGAAGCTGACCAGACTAAGGATGCTAGCCAGATGAATACTCTTATACTCTGGTGTGTCTTATGCTCCGAAAAATATGGTAATTGAACCCACACCAGTGGAATCCTGGAATCTTTCACATTATTTTGACTTCTTCCTGTTGCAATAGGTTGTACAAAATTCCAGAAGTTGCAGTAGCAAAAAAGGATGACCCAGTGCATTATAAAAAGAACACCGCAGGTTTTGTGTGCATGAATGTGTGTGTTGTGTGTATCAATCAACTTTTCCGATAATTCCTTAAGCAGATCGATAATGAGCTATCACATTTTATGCCTTTTTTGGTATTCTGTCTCTCCAAGCCTTCAAGGAAGTGTAAGGTGAAATATTATAGTACTCTACTATTTTTCAATTACTCCTTTCTTACACTCAAGATTTGGTAAAGAAAACTCAACATTGATATCACCCAAGGAGAGGGCTAAAATTACCCTGGTAAACCCAAATATGAGAAGGAGCATACTGCTTCCTTTTTTTTTTGCTTCTCAGCCCCTCCAGGCAATTAATTTTATAGCTGACAGATATATTCTATATGTGTAACGTATCTTTGCTGATAATGAAATTGAAGGAAGACTAATATAGATCTATTTCAAGCTATTTAGCTCTCATCAGTTAGTCATACCCTTACCGGGATTTGAACCTGGGCAGTCTGCCTGTAAGGCAGTAGCTTTTAACCTCTAGGCCACAGGTTCTCCTCCTGTATTTGGGTATAGCAGGGTGATTCGACAGGAAAAAAGAAATAAAGAAAAAGAAAAAAATCATATACAACTCTTAGAAACATAGAAGACTGACGGCAGAAAAAGACCTCATGATCCATCTAGTCTGCCCATATACTATTTTATGTATTTTATCTTACGATGGATCTATGTTTATCCCAGGCATGTTTAAATTCAGTTACTGTGGATTTACCAACCACGTCTGCTGGAAGTTTGTTCCAAGGATCTGCTACTCTTTCAGTAAAATAATATTTTCTCATGTTGCTTTTGATCTTTCCCCAACTAACTTCAGATTGTGTCCCCTTGTTCTTGTGTTCACTTTCCTATTAAAAACACTTACTTCCTGGACCTTATTTAACCCTTTAACATATTTAAATGTTTCGATCATGTCCCCCCTTTTCCTTCTGTCTTCCAGACTATACAGATTGAGTTCATGAAGTCTTTCCTGATACGTTTTATGCTTAAGACCTTCCACCATTCTTGTAGCCCGTCTTTGGACCCGTTCAATTTTGTCAATATCTTTTTGTAGGTGAGGTCTCCAGAACTGAACCCAGTACTCCAACCAGGGCTCAGTACTCCAACCAGTACTCCACCCAGTACTCCAACCAGGGCTCTATATAAGGGGATCACAATCTCCCTCTTCCTGCTTGTTATACCTCTAGCTATGCAGCCAAGCATCCTACTTGCTTTTCCTACCACCCGACCACACTGCTCACCCATTTTGAGACTGTCAGAAATCACTACCCCATAATCCTTCTCTTCTGAAGTTTTTGCTAACACAGAACTGCCAATACAATATATACCTCTTCCCTGATACAAGCTGAGACAGGAGGATTCCCTGTGGCCTAGAGATTAAAAGCCACTGCCTTACAGGCAGACTGCCCAGGTTCAAATCCTGGTAAGGGTATGACTAGCTGATGAGAGCTAGATAGTTTGAAATAGATAGTTTCCCTTCATTTTCATTATCAGCCAAAATATATTACACACATACATACACACATATGTTATTTGTAAAAGTGCGAGTTCCAGGTATAGTTATAGATGAAGAAATGATAGACATCATGATCTCCGGAACATTTAAAAACAGGGAACAGAAATCAAATTGCCATCTGTCAGCAAAAACAACAAAGTCAATTACAAGAGGGGGGAAAGGGTATTACGTGTGCAATGACTAAATCGATCGGCATCATTACCTAAAAGCAAGCATCTCTTCATTGGGGGTTTTACACTCTGATGATGTCAACAGGGGCTGACAAAAGCTTAGTATATATATTTTTAAATGTAAATGTTCCAGAGATTGTGATTTTATTTATTTATTCATTTGGTTGGATTTCTATGCCACCCTTCTCCACAGACTCAGAGTGAGCTATATATAATTTCACCTGCTTGAGAAATCCCTTTACTTCCAATCACATGGATTTTGCATTCCTGATTTCTGTTTCTTTAGAAAATTGGCCTTCCAATATGGCTTTATTTATAAGTTGAAACCACCATTATGTGTTCAGCTATTACATGCCTCTGAAATATCCCATTTAGCTATATTTGCTATTACTTTTATAATTAACTTTTTTCCCTAGAGCAGGGCTCTTCAAACTTGGCAACTTTAAGAATTGTGGACTTCAACTCCCAGAATTCTCCAGCCAGCATAGCTGGCTGGAGAGTTCTGGGAATTGAAGTCCACAAGTCTTAAAGTTGCCAAGTTTGAAGGCCTCTGCCCTACAGAAAGGGGTGATTGAAATGGGCCTTTTTTTCTCACTGATTTTCAAAAAAAAAATCACTAGAGAAGAAATAAAAAAAATTACTAGAGAGAGTAAAAATGATCAAGCACCCGCCAAGTGAGTGATCTTCAAACCTGGCTTATTTCAAATAAGGAAAATGTTTGAATCAGGGAAGTATTTTCCTGCATTGGCCAGGCTTCTGTGCCTTTAAATACCCAGAATGCCAGAGGTTGTGGTCTTGTCTTGATTGGTATAAGGCAGGGAAGAATAAAAGGACTTCTCAAATGTTGGGGAATTTAACCCCCTTTATTCCCTACAGGCCGGGGCTGTCAAGCTCACATCGTCATTGTGGCATCACCTGACATATTCTGATCCCCCCCCCTCGCTAAACTGGCATTTGTATGTCCAGCATGTGACATATCTGCCCTGCAGGCTGAGAGTTTGACATATCAGTTGGGGTACCAGGCAGTGTTCCCTCTAATTTTTTTTTTTGGGGGGGGCGGAAAAGTATAGTATAACTCTGGCCCTGGGCTCAGGTTGCTGCTGCTCAATGCCAGGTCGGTGGTAAATAAAGCTCTCCTCATCCGGGATCTGATCCTGGATGAGGAGGCCGACCTGGCTTGTATCACTGAAACCTGGCTGGGCCCGGAGGGAGGTGTTCCTCTCTCTGAAATTTGCCCAGCCGGGTTTCAGATATGGCATCAACCTCGACCCCAGGGAAGGGGGGGAGGAGTGGCTATTATAGCCAGGGAGAGCCTTTGCCTGCGTAGACTCATTGCTCCGGAAATTGCAGGTTGCGAGTCTCTCTTGCTGAAGTTGGACCTAGGGGTTCAGGTGGGCTTATTTCTCACGTACCTGCCTCCCAGCTGCGTGTCAAAAGCCCTGCCTGTGCTACTCGAGGAGGTAGCCGGGCTGGTGGTGGAGTTCCCCGGACTTATTGTCCTGGGGGACTTCAACCTGCTATCACTCGGCGAAACCTCTGGGTTGGCACAGGAGTTCATGGCCACCATGACAGCCATGGACCTGACTCAAGTAGTACAGGGTCCGACTCACGAGGGAGGGCACGCACCTGACATGGTATTCCTTTCCGAGCAATTGAGCAATGGTCCGAGACTAAGGGGCTTAGAAGCGTTGCCTTTGTCATGGTCAGACCATTTTCTACTATGGCTTGACTTCCTGGCTCCAATCCTCCCCTGCAGGGAGGCGGAACCAATGAAGATGTTCTGCCCCAGACGCCTGATGGACCCAGAGGGCTTTCAGATGGCGCTTGGGGTTATTCCAGAGGCACTCATCCACAGTTCGTCGGAGTCCCTCGCTGAGGCCTGGAACAGGGCTGCGGCGGGGGCTCTTGACTGGATTGCGCCTTTGCGACCTCTCCGCGACGCTAGACCCCGTAGACCCCCATGGTTCAACGAGGAGCTCCGGGAGTTGAAACGCCAAAAGAGACGTCTAGAGAAGGGATGGAGGAAGAGTAGGTCCGAATCCGATCGAACACTTGTAAGAGCTTTTATTAAGACTTACAAAGTGGCGCTCAAGGCGGCAAGATGCGCGTACCATGCCGCCTTGATTGCATCAGCGGAATCCCACCCGGCCGCTCTGTTTAGGGTGACCCGCTCCCTTCTTAATCAGGGGGGAGTTGGGGAGCCCTTGCAGAGTAGTGCCGAGGAGTTTAACACGTTTTTCGCTGATAAAGTCGCTCAGATCCGGGCCGACCTCGACTCCAATTGTAAAACAGAGTCGACTGACAACGAGTCAGTCGAGGTGACTGGGGCACGTACTTGTCCACCTGTCTGGGAAGAGTTTGATCTGGTGACACCTGATGAAGTGGACAAGGCCATCGGAGCTGTGAGTTCTGCCACCTGTTTACTGGATCCGTGTCCCTCCTGGTTGGTCTCGGCCAGCAGGGAGGTGACACGGAGCTGGGCCCAGGAGATTACCAACACTTCCTTGGGGAGGGGAGTCTTTCCAACACTCTATAAAGAAGCGCTCGTGCGCCCCCTCCTCAAGAAGCCTTCCCTGGACCCAGCCGTACTTAATAACTATCGTCCAGTCTCCAACCTTCCCTTCATGGGGAAGGTTGTCGAGAAGGTGGTGGCACTCCAGCTCCAGCGGTCCTTGGAAGAAGCCGATTATCTAGGTCCCCGACAGTCAGGTTTCAGGTCCGGTTACAGCACGGAAACCGCTTTGGTCGCGTTGATGGATGATCTCTGGTGGGCCCGGGACAGGGGTTTATCCTCTGTCCTGGTGCTCCTCGATCTCTCAGCAGCTTTCGATACCATCGACCATGGAATCCTTCTGCACCGGTTGGAGGGGTTGAGGGTGGGAGGCACTGTTCTCCAGTGGTTCTCCTCCTACCTCTCTGGCCGGTCGCAGTCGGTGTTAGTGGGGGGTCAGAGGTCGGCTCCGAGGTCTCTCCCTTGTGGGGTGCCTCAGGGGTCGGTCCTCTCCCCCTTGCTATTTAACATCTACATGAAACCGCTGGGTGAGATCATCCAAGGACATGGGGTGAGGTATCATCAATATGCCGATGATACCCAGCTTTACATCTCCACCCCATGCCCAGTCAACGAAGCGGTGGAAGTGATGTGCCGGTGCCTGGAGGCTGTTGGGGCCTGGATGGGTGTCAACAGACTCAAACTCAACCCGGATAAGACGGAGTGGCTGTGGGTTCTGCCTCCAAAGGACAATCCCATCTGTCCGTCCATCACCCTTGGGGGGGAATTATTGACCCCCTCAGAGAGGGTCCGCAACTTGGGCGTCCTCCTCGATCCACAGCTCACATTAGAAAACCATCTCTCAGCTGTGGCGAGGGGGGCGTTTGCCCAGGTTCGCCTGGTGCACCAGTTGCGGCCCTATTTGGACCGGGACTCATTGCTCACAGTCACTCATGCCCTCATCACCTCGAGGTTCGACTACTGTAATGCTCTCTACATGGGGCTACCTTTGAAAAGTGTTCGGAAACTTCAGATCGTGCAGAATGCAGCTGCGAGAGCAGTCATGGGCTTACCTAGGTATGCCCATGTTTCACCATCACTCCGCAGTCTGCATTGGCTGCCGATCAATTTCCGGTCACAATTCAAAGTGTTGGTTATGACCTTTAAAGCCCTGCATGGCATCGGACCAGAATATCTCCGAGACCGCCTCCTGCCGCACGAATCCCAGCGACCGATTAGATCCCACAGAGTGGGCCTTCTCCGGGTCCCGTCAAATAAACAATGCCGGTTGGCGGGTCCCAGGGGAAGAGCCTTCTCTGTGGCGGCACCGGCTCTCTGGAACCAACTCCCCCCGGAGATTAGAACTGCCCCTACTCTTCCTGCCTTCCGAAAACTCCTTAAGACCCACCTTTGCCGTCAGGCATGGGGAAACTAAACATCTCCCCTGGGCACGTTAATTTATGCATGGTATGATTGTGTGTGTGTCTGTTATTACATGGGGTTTTTCTTAAATCGTTAAATATTTTAATTAATTGGATTGTTGTTACTGTTTTACTTGTTGTGAGCCGCCCCGAGTCTTCGGAGAGGGGCGGCATACAAGTCCAACTAATAAATAAATAGTGTCTGAGCAGCAGTCCCTTTCGGACTGGGCGGCACAGAAATAATAAATACATAAATAAACAAACAAACAAACAAACAAACAAACAAACAAATAAAAAACCCACCCTGTTTTGCCTCAGAGAATTTCAAAATAAAATACTGTACTGTGTGTCTATAACAGTGAGCTCATAATAGGGCAACTCTATCAATATCAAAATGCCACTTAAATAGTTGAGCTAGTTTCAAACTAGATTTTGATTTTCTTTCTCTCTTCCTTACTCCCATTCTTTTTCTTTCTCTTTTCCTTCCTCTCTTTTTTCTATCTGTTTCTCTCTCTTCCTCTCTTCCTCTCTCTCTCCTTCCCTCTCACTCTTTCCCTCTCGGCTTCTGGGCAGGTTTGGAAAACTCTGAGTTGATGATGATTTTTAAGTGAGCGATTGCTCACTGCTCAGCTTAGAGGGAACTATGGTACCAGGTGGAATAGCTTGGGCCAGCCTAGATAACCAGGATGGAAATCCTCAGAGATGCTGCTACTCATTGGTATCTATGGGCATTCCTTTTCCCCGGCGGGAAAATCCCTAAGTTCTCATTGGCTGGCAGAGCCTGGCAGCAGGACATATATCCTTTCCCCATAGGCCTATACAATTTATACATGGTATGTTTGTGTGTGTGCTTGTTTGGTTTTTAATAAGGTTTTTAATAGTTATTTTAAATATTAGATTTGTTATATGCTGTTTTTATTATTGTTGTTAGCCGCCCCGAGTCTATGGAGAGGGGCGGCATACAAATCTAATAAATAAACGAATGAACGAATGAACGAATGAACGAATGAACGAATGAACGAATGAACGAATGAACGAATGAACGAATGAACGAATGAACGAATGAACGAATGAACGAATGAACGAATGAACGAATGAACGAATGAACGAATGAACGAATGAACGAATGAACGAACGAACGAACGAATGAACGAACGAATGAATGAATGAACGAATGAATGAACGAATGAATGAATGAATGAATAAACGAACAAACGAACAAACGAACGAACGAACAAACGAGTAAGTAAGTAAGTAAGTAAGTAAGTAAGTAAATAAATAAATATAGCCGCCAGGCATGATCAGTGTTGTTCTAGATTTAGTGTAGAAGTTGTTGGTTGCCCTTGTGTTCAATAAAGCTGTTTCCGTTCCGTGCTTGCCTGCCCCATCATTGCCTGGCTCTAACACAAATGAAGTTTGGTTTCAAGCAAAAGGAAAGGAAATTGCACTTCCTGGATTTTTGAAAAGATTTTTTCTAAAAGAAACTGGAACACCCACCACACGATTTCATTGGTATTAATCCCGGTGCTGGGTGGTTGTGTCTCAAAGTGGTTCTGCTGTAGCCTACATAGGGGTTTTTTTGGCAGGGCCTCCAATATGCTGTTGTCTTTGCTTCCCACATTGGCACCGTTCTTCCTTTTCTCTCCTGCTAGTAAGCAACTGCACTTTCCTTTTGAGAAAGCTGCCCTCCACCCCTTGAGGAGGAACAGGATTCTCCTACCTTTGCGTTATCCTCATATGGTCTATGGTGAATTTGCTGCTGCACAATACTGGGAGATTTGAAGAAGAGGCTTTAGAAAGATTAAGGTTATATACAGTAAGTATATAAACCTCCCTCTTTGTGTGATGATGTGTGCATTCTTCTGGTTCTTCCCTGCATTAAATAGGATTTCCCCCTTAAACCTAATGGATCCCAGGCAACAGGATGGTAACATAGCTTTGCATATACACGGAAGATGAAGAGGTACAGTATGTAGGCTGTTTAATTGAGAAAGCCAAGGATTTTAAAGGAAGAAGTCAATACAGTATCTGCCAATACATGGCATTGGACCAGAATACCTTCGGGACCGTCTTCTGCTGCACGAATCCCAGCGGCCGATTAGGTCCCACAGAGTTGGCCTTCTCTGGGTCCCATCGACTAAGCAATACCGTCTGGTGGGACCCAGGGGAAGGGCCTTCTCTGTGGTGGCCCCAGTCCTCTGGAATCAACTCCCCCCGGAGCTTAGAACCACCCCATCCTCCTTTCACAAGTTATTGAAAATCCACCTATGTTGCCAGGCATGGGGAAATTGTTATACCCCCTAGCTTTTACGATTTATCTATGATTTGATTGGGTTGTGTGACTATTTTAATGACAAGGGTTTTTAATTGTTTCTTTAAGTATTGGATTTGTGAGCCGCTCCGAGTCTCCGGAGAGGGGTGGCATACAAATCTAATAAATAAATAAATGAATAAATGAATGAATGAATGAATGAATAAATAAATAAATAAACAAATAATTAATAATAATAATAATAATAATAATAATAATAATCTGCCTCATTGATTTTAGAAAGGTCATTGATTGTGCCAATCATGCCAAGCTGAAGGAAGGAAGGATGGATGGATGGATGGATGGATGATGGAAGGATGAGCAGCCCTTTGGGTCTGAAGAAGACATGCTGTTGTGCATGATAAGTACCTTGGTTGGTGGGTGTAATGATTAAGATAAGTCATTCATTGCCTTCAACATACTTTAATTCACAGCAGATAGCGATAACAGCAGAACCAACTCTGGATGACGTATAATAACGACTAATAACGAACAATAACTGTCAGTACAGTTGACAGTTTCTTAAACATTCCGCTGTCCGATACAGCTCAGCCAATCACATGCTTCTCTTTAACCTCGTTCCTAAAACAGCCCCCATGGTAGTTTCCCTGTATATTACACCGCAGTTCATTTGTGAACACATAGGTGGCTCTGCAGTCCCAGTCTGGAAGGTCTCACCATAGGGTCCCCAGAAGTCCATTGTTACAATAACTGTGGGTGTATTCTGCAATACCACTTACATTCTTCCATCAGTTTTTGCTGGTGCCTGTCTTCAAAGCCTGTGATAGCACAGGGCTTGCCAGTGAATCTTATCAGCAGCCACATCTTCTAGTTGTATTGGTTGGATGCCACAAGGGTATAAGTTTCCTTCACTGTATCTTCGTAGCACATGCATGGATGACCCTGAGGTCTCTTTCCAGCCCCCAGTTTACCATAGAACAGATGGCAAACCTATGGCACATATCTGGTGGCACACAGGAAAAGCCTCTGGAACCTTGGGAGGGTGAAAAAAGGGCTTGCTGGGGCCACCGGAAGTCAGGAAACATGCCATTTCCAGCCTCCGGAGAGCCTCCAGGGGGGGCAGGAGAGGCCGTTTTCACCCTCCCCAGGCTCCAAGAAAACCTCTGTAGCCTGGGGAGGGTAAAAAATTGGCCTATTGGGCCCACCTGAAGTCAGGAAATGGGGGAGTGGGTGGGATAGTGTATGCATACACGATGGGCATGGCAGCATGGGGGATCATGTGTGCATGCATAGGGGTTTGGAGGGCATTGAGTGCAGGCACTTGTATATGCGCAATAATGTGTGTGCACATGCTTTTGGAACCCGAGGGGGAAAAGGTTCACCATCATTGCCATAGAGCAACAGAAAAGGTGTATAATTATATTATTATTATATATTATAATAGTCATCAGTTGTGATGATATATCCCCAGCCATCCAGTGAAGGGCTACAAATTTTTTTACCACCACACTGTGAGCGTGGCTTATTTTGTGGGTCTGGGCATGTGACCAGGTGGGAGTGGCTTGACGATCATGTGACTGGGGGGTGGCTTAAAGATCATGTGACTGGATTAAAGGTAGCCAATTTGGCGCCACTCACATCAAGGGTTTAGGGTGCCTGGCTTCTCTTCGCCTCAAAGAGATACAATTTCCCTCTCTATTCATTATTACCTGTTCTGCCGGGCTCTCTGATAGGAGCCTCCCAAAAATTCAAGGGTACAAATTTCAGACACACACACGTTTGAAAATTCAAAACAATGTTCTTTATCACAAAATTCAAAATAAACAAAGCACTCTTTTTGTATTGCAAAGAGCACTCTTCCCAAAACAACTGGGTAGTCTGTACAATTTCTCTTAAGCAGTCATTAAGTACTTAGCCAGCAGCTGTGAAGAAACTTCACACCATAGTTCCCTCTAAGCTGAGCAGTGAGCAATCGCTCACTTAAAAATCATCATCAACTCAGAGTTTTCCAAACCTGCCCAGAAGCTGAGAGGGAAAGAGTGAGAGGGAAGGAGAGAGAGAGGAAGAGAGGAAGAGAGAGAAACAGATAGAAAAAAGAGATGAAGGAAAAGAAAAAGAAAAAGAATGGGAGTAAGGAAGAGAGAAAGAAAATCAAAATCTAGTTTGAAACTAGCTCAACTATTTAAGTGGCATTTTGATATTGATAGAGTTGCCCTATTATGAGCTCACTGTTATAGACACACAGTACAGTATTTTATTTTGAAATTCTCTGAGGCAAAACAGGGTGGGTTTTTTGTTTGTTTGTTTGTTTGTTTATTTATTTATTTATTTATTTATTATTTCTGTGCCGCCCAGTCCCGAAGGGACTGCCACTCAGACACTATACCTTTCCGCCCCCCCCAAAAAAATTAGAGGGAACACTGCTTCACACCCCTTCTTCTTCCAACGAAGTGAGACACACACACACATGTTGCTCTCCTTTGGTTTCAAAGGCGTGAAAAAGCAACAAAGTCCAGCAACACAAGATTCCTGACAAACTCCAATCAGATATTCTTCCACAACGGCCAAACCCACATACTGCTATTTATAGCAGCAGCCCTAATTACTGGAGCCCCACCCAAACACAGGTGGCCTCCCTTATTTCCTGTAATATGTTTTTACTTGGTCTCTTCTATGCATAATTCTGCGCTTGCGTGGGTCCAAAATGTCATCATCTGAATCAACGGAAGATAAGGGAGATTGACTGCCTGGGCTGTGTGCCAAGCCCTCCTCTGACGAGTCACTCCCACCTTCTTCTTCGTCCGAGTAAACTAAACTCTGAACTGATTCTGTCGGCAATAACACAGGCCTGTGACATGTTGAAGTTTCTCCTGCATCCACCTCCACATTCCCTGGGGCAGGAGCTGGGCCAGAGCCAACCACAACATTACCGAACATCCAAAATATACTATTTAATTCTATGTACATATGCCGTATGTATAAATACATATTGCTCAAAGGCACACAGAAATATACATTATCTACTGTATAAACTGTATGTGTATGTACACACACACGCAGCTCTTCTAAAATTATACACATTCAACCTCATTTACTGCAATAGGAAAAACATACCCTGAGCTCAGAAGAGGGGGAAAAAAAATTCAAACTTTTTCTACCGGTACTGCGTACCTGACCATTCCCGTAGGACAGTGTTTTTCAACCAGTGTGCCATGAGACATGGTCAGGTGTGCCACGAGGCTCAGAGGGAAAGAAAGCAAGAGAGAGAGAAAGCAAGAGAGAAAGAAAGCAGGAGAGAGAGAAAGCAAGAGAGAAAGAAAGCAAGAGAGAGAAAGAGCGAGAGAGAAAGAGAACAAGAGAGAGAGAAAGAGAACAAGAGAAAGAGAGAGAGAAAGAGAGAGCAAGAGAGAGCAAGAAAGCAAGAGAGAGAGAAAGAGAGGGAGGGAAGGAGAGAGAGAGAAAGACATAGAGGGAGGAAGGGAGAGAAGGAGGGAGGGAGAAAGAAATAGAGTGAAGGGGAGGAAGAGAGAGAGATAATTTTTTTGTCCAAACTTTTTTTAGCTCCCCCCCCCACTCAATGTGCCCCAGGGTTTCATAAATGTAAAAAATGTGCCACGGCTCAAAAAAGGTTGAAAATCACTGCCGTAGGAGCCCATCACTGCACCCATCTCATCTGGGATCTGATATGATCAGAGACTCAATGTTGGTGGATTTTGTAGACTTCCAAGTTGAAGACACAGTCTTGCCAATAAATGCAGAGAATGGTGTGGAGCACACACGGTATTGGGCTGCAGCATGGATGGTCCAGTACACCATCCCGGTAGGGAAAATGGAGATGCGCAATGCATCTCTGCATCCCCAGTGCAGGCCCGTGCAGGCCAGTGTGAGATTAGGCTTCTGCACATGTGCAGGAAAAGAAATCTCGCACAAGGACACTCTCGCGTGTGGGATTTCGACAATTTTTGGGCATTTTTATTTGCTTCCGCACATGTGTGGAAGGAAAGAAATCGCTGAAAATTGGCAAAATCTCTCATGCATGAGTGTCCTTGCTTGAGGTTGCTTCCTGTGCATGTGCAGAAGCTGAATCTTGTGTGGCATGCGCGCGCCTGCTGGACACACCCACACCAGTCACTGGAAGCACATCGGGAGCACCGGCGACAGGGAGCCCTGACGTTGATGAGTCCAGAACTCTCCTTCATAGAAGAAAGAAGGGGTAGCCACAGCTCTGTACACTTTCAGCTTGGAGATATAGATCCTACATCATCATCGTCATCATCATCATCATCATCATTATTATTATTATTATTATTTAGATTTGTATGCCACCCCTCTCCGAGGACTCGGAGCGGCTCATAACAACAATAGATGCAATAAAATACAAATCCAATATAAATCCTATATTAAAAACCCCACTATTATAAAAAAAAACTAACAACTCTAAAACAATCATACCAATCTCATATGTTGAGTCAGGAAAGGTAAGGGGAGAAATCAATCCCCCCATGCTTGGCGGTATAGATGGGTCTTCAACATCTTACAGAAGGCAAGGAGGGTGGGGGCAATTCGAATCTCAGGGGGGAGTTGATTCCAGGGGGCTGGGGCCACCACAGAGAAGGCTCTTCTTCTAGGTCCTGCCAGAGGACATTGTTTAGTCGACGGGACCCGGAGAAGGCCGACTCTGTGGGACCTAATCAGCCGCTGGGATTCGTGCGGCAGAAGGTGGTCCTGTTCAGTGATTGACACTCTAGTATGACTAAGTGCCTGGCTGTCCTTGCTGATCAATTTCCTTTGTTCACAGTCCCATCACTCAAAATTTTCCCCATGTATCTGAAGCTGTTTACATTTGACAGCTGAGTGTCATTAATGGTCATTTTGGGTTCTATGGATTGGTAAAGTATGCATGCCTATGATTATGACTGTCTTTTTTTAATAACAAACGGGTTTTTTATAATGGGGTTTTAGTCTTAGATATAATATTCAACTTCTTTTTTACTGCTTGGTATCTATTTATATTGTATTCATATTACTACTGTAAGCTGCCTTGAGTCCTTTGGGATTGGGCGGCATAGAAGTTGAATAAATAAATATATGAAGAAAGAAAGAAAGAAAGAAAGAGAAAGAAAGAAAGAAAGAAAGAAAGAAAGAAAGAAAGAGTATTTTGGTTTTTTTCAGGCTGAATCAGACCCCAGAGCATAGCATCCTCTGAGAATTTGTTCAGCATAAACTTTAGGTCACTGTCTACATGTGCCACTTCGTCCTATCAATAAAGAGATATTTTTGCATGACTGTATGGAGACACTTTGTCCATGCAGTCAGATAAAGTCCGATAGGAAAACCATCCAGTTAGCACCTGATGTAAACTCTCTCTTTCAGACTCTCTTTCAGACCACAAGCAAGTGAAGACTAGATTGACTAGGACTGATACACAACCTCGTTTTATCCCACTGGAAATGGCTGATGTATCCCCGTTGCAAAGAACCGGCCATGTCATTCCATTATGAAAGAGTTAAGTCAGTTGCACAAGTTTCCTCAAGCATTCATCACAACTCAGGATGATTTAGGCAGCCTCCCTGTTTACAGGGTCAAATGCCTTTGTCAGGTCAATGAAGACAGGGTAAAAAGGCTCATTCTTTCTGCTTCTCCTGGACTGGCCTCATAGCAAATATCATGTCTGCCGTTCTGGCCAAAAGCTACACTGGGCCTCTGGGAGGTTCCTTTCTGAGTCAGCAGCAATTCTGTTAAGGAGAATGCAGGAAAGGTTCTTGCCTGCAATGGATAGCAATGATATACCTCTCCAGTTTCCACTGTCTCATCCCCCCCCCCCTATTTTTATAGAGTTACTATAAAGCTCCTCTGAATCTGTTTTGGATTGAGCAGCATATAAATACAATAAATAAAATAAAAAATAAAATAAAGGCATCATGGAAATTATCAGACATCAGAGTCCTCGGAGAGGGGTGGCATACAAGTCTAATAAATTATTATTATTATGTCAATACAACACAGCAAACGAGATCACTATGCTGGATTTCGTCTTTCATCACCAGTCAGGCACTTCCCAAGCACCTAGGACTGCGTATTATGCGGCGAATTATGTTTGCCAATCCCAGTAAAGTGGCCTTTTGCAATTGACAGATGGAGATTTTGTCAATTCCGATGGTTTTCAAATGTCCGCTGAGATCCTTTGGTACTGCACCCAACGTGCCAAGTACCACTGGGACCACTTTCATTGGCTTATGCCAGAGACGTTGCAGCTCGATTTTTAGATCTTCATATTTCACTAATTTCTCTAGCTGCTTCTCCTCAATTCTGCTGTCCCCTGGGATTGCGATGTCCATGATCCATACTTTCTTTTTCTCCACGATCACAATGTCTGGTGTGTTATGCTTCAGAATTCAGTCAGTCTGAAGTTGGAAGTCCCACAGTAGTTTTGCTTGCTCATTTTCGACCACTTTTTCGGGCTTATGATCCCACCAGTTCTTTGCCACTGGTAAATGGTAGTTCCGGCACAAGTTCCAGTGGATCATCTGTGCCACAGCATCATGTCTATGCTTGTAGTCAGTCTGTGCGATCTTTTTGCAGCAGCTGAGTATGTGATCAATTGTTTCATCTGTTTCTTTACAGAGTCTGGACTTTGGATCGTCTGTTGATTTTTCAATTCTGGCTTTGACAGCATTTGTTCTAGTAGCCTGTTCTTGTGCCACCAGTATTAGTCCTCCTGTCTCCTTTTTGAGTGTTCCACTTGTAAGCCATGACCAGGTCTTTTCTTTATCCACTTTGCCTTCAATCTTCTCCAAGAACTGGCCATGCAATGCTTTGTTCCACCAACTGTCCATACGACATTGAGTTACAGTTTTTCTGTACTGGTCCTTATTATTATTACTCACTCATGCCCTCATCACCTCGAGGTTCGATTACTGCAACGCTCTCTACATGGGGCTACCTTTGAAAAGTGTTCGGAAACTTTAGATCATGCAGAATGCGGCCGCGAGAGCCATCGTGGGGCTTCCTAGATTCGCCCACGTTTCTACAATATTCCGCGGCCTGCACTGGCTGCCGATCGGTTTCTGGTCACAATTCAAAGTGTTGGTAATGACCTTTAAATCCCTACATGGCATTGGGCCAGAATACATCCAGAACCGCCTTCTACCGCATGAATCCCAGCGGCCGATAAGGTACGACAGAGTTGGCCTTCTCCGGGTCCTGTCGACCAAACAAGGTCGTTTGGCGGGCCCCAGGGGAAGAGCCTTCTCTGTGGCGGCCCCGGCCCTCTGGAATCAACTCCCCCCAGAGATTAGAATGGCCCCCACCCTCCTTGTCTTTCGCAAATTACTCAAGACCCACCTTTGTCACCAGGCATGGGGGAGTTAGGATATTCCTTCCCCTAGGCCATTACAAGTTATGTATGGTATGTTTGTGTGTATGTTTGGTTTTTATAATAAGGGTTTTTAGTTGATTTATTAATTTGAATTGTTACATGTTGTTTTTTTATCATTGTTGTTAGCCGCCCCGAGTCTGCAGAGAGGGGCGGCATACAAATCCAATAAATAATAATAATAATAATAATAATAATAATAATAATAATAATAATTATTATTATTATTATTACTATTATTACTGTATTACTATTATTATTATTTTATTAGATTATTATTATCATCATCATCATCATCATCATCATCATCATCAATCTGTATAGTCTGGAAGACAGAAGGAAAAGGGGGGACATGATCGAAACATTTAAATATGTTAAAGGGTTAAATAGGGTTCAGGAGGGAAGTGTTTTTAACAGGAAAGTGAACACAAGAACAAGGGGACACAATCTGAAGTTAGTTGGGGGAAAGATCAAAGGCAACATGAGAAAATATTATTTTACTGAAAGAGTAGTAGATCCTTGGAACAAACTTCCAGCAGACGTGGTTGGTAAATCCACAGTAACCGAATTTAAACATGCCTGGGATAAACATATATCCATTGTAAGATAAAATACAGGAAATAGTAAAAGGGCAGACTAGATGGACCTTGGAGTCTTTTTCTGCCGTCAGTCTTCTATGTTTCTATGTTTCTATCATCATCATCATCATCACCATCATTATCTCATCTATGGACCAGATGTTTTTCAAGATGTCTTTGAATCTAATGCTTTGTAGATTTCAGCAGGAATGCCACCCTGCCCTGTTGCTTTATTTGAGCTCATCTGCAAGATTGCTTTTTTGATCTTATCTTTAGAAGGAGGCAGATCTATGGCATCCAAGACTGCTGAAAGATATCATGAACATCCATGCAGGGGTGTCAAACTGGCTGCCATGGACCGGATGTGTCACATGAAGGTCACGCCCACCCAAGTTCTGCAAATGGGAAACATCATGTGACGGTAACATGATGCCAGAAGTTTGACACTCGTGGCTTAGTGAGTAAGTTGGAAAAGTGTTCAGCTCAGCAATTTTTCCAGTCTTTCCTGATCAGGTTTGACTCATCACCTGATAGCCGGGGGAGGGGAGCATCCCAATTTAGAAGGACTATCAGCTGACTTTATTCCACTGAAGAACTCTTTGATGGCATGCGCGTCAGCTAATGTTCCACCTAATCAGCCTTCTCCTGCTCCCATCCATCCTTCATTTATCCCAGTTCTGTCTATACTTTGGATTGCAGGTGCTTAAGCTTGTCTTTCTTTGAGACAGGTGATGGATCATTTTGCAAGTCTGCGTAGGCCCCCG